>NC_079437.1:43531479-43731479 GCF_903798145.1 Danio aesculapii | reverse complement strand
TTGTTAATTATTATAGTTAGTGTCATATTTACTTAGTCATTATTCTTTTATTTATTATTAGACAAGTCTGAACCAAGGCGGTTCATTCCGCTGTGGTGACCCCAGATAAATAAAGGGACTAAGAAAACCAAAAAGAAAATGAATGAATGAATGAATGAAAGGTCTGAACCAACCCTGGTATCAGCACAAAAATCACACTCAGATAATTAATAATTCTTTTTATCATCAAGGAAAAAGAAATATCCCTCAAAATATAATGTGTTGTCAACTTTGCACACTCCCACTGTGCAAGTTCCCTATAGAAGTGAAAGCCAACTCCCTCTTCAGATGTCAAAAGGATCAATAGAGTCAGCATTTCAGTTTGTGACAGGATTTCGACAAGACATTTGACCCCTTTTCATTTCTCTCTTGCTGTGCCGAGTTTCCTCTCAGGAGAGCAGCTTAACAAACAGTGAAAGCAGCCATATTTCAAGCAGCTCCCTGACAGAGAGGCTCCGAGCGGCATCTCCAACCTGCTAAACAAGTGACTGATTGTCTGCAGGAGGTCAGACGTTTTCCTGTTAAGTGAGCTAAGAGCAAACTCTCAGTCGCAGCATGCCCAAAAACATGTGATCCCCATCTAAATAATTTCCAGCATGATATCAGCCAGAATCAGGCCACAGAAGCTCTTATTGTGCTCTTGGTTTGAGCCTGATGAGCATCAAGCAGAACAGAAGGTCAGCAGATGAACTGCACTGAGAAAAAAAAAGTTCATCCAGTAACTGCATTCGTTCTCCACACTAAACCACAAGCTACTAATACAACATGATTATTTTTGCACTCTCGGAAAAGTCCCAGTGAATCATATTATTACTGAGGAATTTATTTTATTCTAAAATTTTTGAATTGCACATTTTGTTTTTTAAACTTGAAGGAAATATCTGTAATTTAATCAAAAATGAAAATATAATTCACTTGTGATTTATGCACTCAAAATAAGGATGTTTGCTCAAACTAATTTAAAAAGAGCTGAAACAATTTTTTCGGGGGGGGGGGGGGGGGGGGGGTGGGGGGCGGGTGGGCAACTTAATTGTTTTATGTTTCATAAAACAATTTATACTAGCTCACCATCTGAAAGATTTTTTAGCATAGGGGGTAATATAGACATTCAACTTCACAATTTGTAATGTTGCAGTATGTATTTGAATAATGATGATTAGTTTCTCTACTTAAAAGCTCAGATTTGATTAACATAATCTGTGTTGTTGACAGAGTTTGAGGTTTACTGTATCATTGTTTTGTTCGCACCATACAGTTTGCTTTGATTGTTCAGTATTTACGTTTTACCATTGCACACACTTTGTAACATTTTATTTATTAAGTTTAAGGGTCTCTTTAACACTTATTTTTATTTTATTATAAAGAGATCAGATATTTTGTTTAAAATTTTTGTTTTTGACTATTAAAATGATTTGCCTTAGTAATGTTGGTAAATTATAAAACTTAAATAAATTGATTAAATAATAAAAAAAAAACATAATATCCTTAAATGTATTGTTCAAAAAATATTCATTAATTATCAATCCCGAATGATATAAAACATCAAATCGTGATCTTTTTTTGCTGTATCGCCCAGTCCTAGTTTAAATTATTTTTAAGTCACATTCGACAACATCAAAAGTCGTTGAAGGATAGATGAAGGTCCAATAATGCAGTTCAAAAACAAAAATAAACTGAAAACACCCCTGAATCAAAAACTATACCTTTTTTAATTGACAGTGATCTGATAAATTTACACTGATTTACATTTTTATTATAACAATGTGACAGGTCCTATATTTGTACAGTCTCTCTAATATGCGATGATATTTCAAATTGATATTTATCACAAAATATAATTTCTCTGACAATATATCACACAACAAAATTAGATTTTTTACTCAACTAATATACTAGAAAACACATCTGAAAAGCAGAATTTAACTAAATATTTTACTACAGGTTTAAATAAACAAATACTTCATTTTCTGAGCCTGCATTGTTGCGCTAAAAATACATTCTGGACTAAAATGACAATTCTGGACTATGTATGAGTCTGAACTTGAGAGTTTATCTTATCTGTCTTCAAAAAAGCAACAAACCCGACAATAGTCCTCAAAGGACAGCAGAGATTCCATCCCATCACATCCGGCTGGAGTGAGGCGAGGGTCGGGGATCAGAGGTCAGCTTATTTGAGGAGCAGGGAAGGAAGTGTAGAGGAGAGGAGCTGGCGTGGTCCAAATGGAGAGAGGAAATGCACTCATGTCTGCGACTCTTCTCTGCTTCCTTCAGCCACATTTACGGAAAAAACACGAGTCGTTTCTGATGCGTCACTGATAAGCCTGTGACACGCTTGTATGTGATGTCTTAAATAGCAGCCAAAATAAATCTTGTTCGCAAGAATTCTTACAATGTTTAGCATTGACTACTGTAAACTTGCAGGGGAAAATACCATTACATCACTTCCTGCTGTCGTAAAAAAAAGTCTAATGGATTTATCGTTACAAAAAATTCCCAGTTGTCATAACTGAGCTTGTTTCTTCTTACTGAATAAACCTCTCTACACTGTAAAAAAATCAGGGTTCCACACAGTTTCTTTAGGTTTTCCCAACACAAACATATTAAGTTAACTTAATTGTTTTTACACATTTAAGTTAATTAAACAAAAAATGATTAAGTTGTA
Source organism: Danio aesculapii (assembly GCF_903798145.1). NCBI lineage: Eukaryota > Metazoa > Chordata > Actinopteri > Cypriniformes > Danionidae > Danio > Danio aesculapii. The sequence goes on along the minus strand of NC_079437.1, from coordinate 43,728,778 downwards.
CCAAAAAAACACCCAAAAAGTATGATGATTCAACTCATTAGAAAGCAGTTGGTTTAAGCAGCAAAAAATATTTCTTGAGTGTGACCAGTCGTTGACAACCTACACAAAATCAAGTACTTGAGAAAAGTAAAATAATACTCCAGTAAAAGTATCACTCCACTTTTCAATGTTTTGCTAGATTAAAATTATAGAAGTACTTGAGTCATGTACACAATTGTCAAAAGTAAATGGTATTGATTGGTAAATGCTTATATATAGCAAAATACATTTTTATTTTGTTATAATTCAAAACTGACACATATATAGTTCCATATAGCCTAGTTTATAAATGAGTGTAAGCAAAATATGTGTAAATTTGTGTTTCAAAAATAAAATATACAATATAAAAACAGATTTCACACAGGACAAAATGTGTTAACATTAAAAATATATATATTATACACACTAAAATTAGCCTCTGCTAATGTTACGTTATTAACTAAATGAAAGTGTTGATAATGCTTTTGTTTGCACTAAATTTAGTCGTTGGTATTGTGCTATTGTTTTTGCAATGTACAAACAGCAAGTAAATATATTTGTCCTGCAAATAAATTGCAAATTGTAGCATTTTGCTAAATATTTGCATTAAACACAATAACTTGTGTTTTATCGATGATGTCACCAGCGACTAGTCGACGTCGACTTGACTTTAATAACATAAAAGTCGACTTCCAAAATTCTAAAAGTCGTTCAGCCTCCTAGTAGGTAACCAGCAAGTGATAGTTTTTCACTAATTTAAAAACGATTGTACAACTGTAGTGTAATTCAACACTAGTAACCAAGATCTGTCTATCTGTCTATCTGTCTATCTGTCTATCTATCTATCTATCTATCTATCTATCTATCTATCTATCTATCTATCTATCTATCTATCTATCTGTGGTGTAACGGAGCACAAATCTCATGGTTTGGATCACTCTATGGTTTTAAGTCACGGATTGGACCATTTTTTTTGGGGGGGGGGATCACCAAAAAAGGGAGGAGACAAATGTCATTTGCTTTCTATTTATACAAAAATATTACAGCAAAAAAACTATTGGTTTTAACAAACAGAACTTAGAACCTGTAATTTTAATAAAAATAAAAATCAAGAAAGAACCAGCTGAATATAAGGAAAATATTCAATACGAAAAATGTTCTGTGCTACTGTTGCTGATTAGGCTAAATATAGAAATCTAACATCTTGTACAACAGATTATATTTATTTTTAATTAATGATTCAAGAATTCACACATAAAACTTCATGTTTCATTATAGGTGGATCATTTTTGAAAACCTATTCAGTGACATAATTTTGATGGTTGTTTGTCGCCACCTATTGGTTAAACAATGTAATTGCTACAACATTCACCAGCGTCAAGTTCCATTAAACTGTGATTTTAATCTTTACCATAAACACCAGTGTTTATATGTGAACTATAAACTGTTATTCCAGTACTTCTGTGTTATTTAATTGTTTATAACGAACTGAAAAAGTGTAAAAACTGAATCCCTCTCGATCAAATGCTGAATGCAGCACTTCAAAGGATTAATAAACATATGCAAATCATTATCATTTATCATTCATGTTACGCGGGTTAAAATTGATATAACAATCTTTTAATGTTTAATTGTGCAGCTTTACACTGAACGCATTAATGCAGGCTAAAACTGTGACAGAAAACACCTTTAATTAACAACACTAAAAAAATTCCTGTAGAAAAGCAGTTTGCCAGTAACTTACTGTAAATCTAATTACAGTATTAATACTGTATTTATATTTACAGCAAAAAAAATAATGTATTTTAATGGAGTCAATAGAATATATCCCACCATGCAACTTTAAAATACAGTACTATACTGTATAACTGTTTTACAGTAAAATACAGTTCATTTTACAGTTAAATACTGTGTAATTTACAGAAATTGTTAACAGTGAGCCTAAGAAAGCATTTAGGTCCCGCCACAACTTTTTCCATCATCATTATATTTTACAGGAAAGCCAAACTGCTTTCATACATGTCATTTGAATGACGCAGGAGGCGATCTCTCTGCGATCGTTACAAATGTTGGGTTAACCTACAAGTTATTAATAAAATTAATTAAAAAATTTAATCAGTGGGTCACGTGTGTTCCGAACTGTGTCCTCTGATCCGTTACATCCCTCCTATCTATCTATCTATCTATCTATCTATCTATCTATCTATCTATCTATCTATCTATCTATCTATCTATCTATCTATCTATCTATCTATCTATCTATCAAAAATATAAATGAAAACTACTTTAGAACATGTAACATTGCCACAATTGCAAAAGAAAGTAAACTGTACAGAAAGTTTGCACTGAAGATAGTAAAATAACATGTTAAAACAAAAATGAAGATTTCATTTCTGGATTAACAAGATTCCCTCAAGTTTAAACAGCTGCACTTTGAGTGTTCTTCAGATAAGGCTGTTTGCCAGGTGGCCTGCTGGAGCAAGTTTAAAAGCATGAAAAGGAAGTTTTAGGGCTGGGTATGACTTTGTCCTCACGCCCTCACATGACTTCAGTTATGCAGCGCTGCTCAGTGCCTCAAATACCACATTTTGCCCATCACTTCATCTTTGAGCATGTACCTATAAGCTACTTTTGTGCATCATTTGTTGCCGGAGATGTGTGGCTACTGGCATTTCTTTATGCTCAATTATATTTTTCTGCAAAGCTATTTGCACATCTGGTGTTTGTGGAATCCCTCCCCCCCTCACCGATGCCAGAGATCATGGGAAAGGAAATGATCTTATCACCAGAGCCCATCCCTTTTGCACGTTGCAAATGCAAACTAAGATACTTGTACATGACTCCTGCGCAGGTGAAGCTCATTATGATGAAAATTAAACTCTGGGAAGCAGACTGCAGGGCTTGAAGGAGCAGATCTGGTTCTTGTGGTTTAGGCGGGCGGTCTAACCCGGGGCATAAGCATGTGGGTTGGTGATGACACGGTTTCACTGTCTGTTTAAATTCCACCACAATGACAGTTGAAAAGGATCGTTCTCACCCTCATGCCATTACAAACCTGCATGACATACTTTCTTAAGAACACAAAAGGATATCCTGGGTGTTTTATGATAAATTGTTAGAGTAACAAGTACCTGCATTACATAAAAGAACAAGTAACACTAAACACAAACTACTGGAAGTATTCTGAAGCCATACATGCTTTATGTGAGGATTATGAAGAAATTATGATCTCACAAAGTTATTGGGGAGGGAATCAGAGATGTCTTATTCAGACAAGTGAATAAATTATTCTTTTATGCCTCTTATCAAAATGTAATGTGTCCAGAAAGTGTCTGTGAAGTTTCAGCACAAGATCACCTGTCTAATCATCTATTACATCCTGTTAATGTCCATTTTAAGGTGGAAGCAAATACACTGTTTTCATGCGTGTCTCTTTAAATTCAAATGAGCATCTGCTTTCCGCCCCTTTTTTCCAACAGAAGGTTGAGCATTTACAGTTTGTGCATTGGATACTCAGGCAAAAAACAAAACAAAACACAAGCTTTGCCAGTTTAAACTCTTGAAATTTGATTTTCTACACTCTAAAAAACATTGGGTTATTTATTTAACCCAATGGTTGAGTTAAAAATATTTGGTGCTTTGTTGGGTTATTTTAAACCTTTTATTGGGTTATTTATTTAATAACTCAACCAGTTGGGTTACAATTTTTGAATTTCAACAGTCAACTGATTGAACTGACGCAGAACCGGCGTATTAATATGCGTACGTGATGTTGCTCTTGCGTTATAAAGTTTATGTAAGCTCTAATGCTGTAATATTGTTATTTTTTTTATCTAAATGCCTCTCGGTGTCGTGTTTTCTATATCAGTTTTACCTGGACTCTTAATTATTGATGATACAAGCAAGCACGCTTCATAGCCGATCTACATGCGGATAAAAACGCTTTCTCTACCTCAGTGTTCATCTCTACAGTTGTTTTGGAGGAAATGATACACGTATTTGAGATATTCCGCCGTCATTCTCGCCTTTAGGACCCAGCAGGAACATCAAACCGGAGTCGCGGAAAAATATTATCAGACATACTGTGAAAATTTTTACTTGCTCTCTTAACCAAAATTTGAGAAATATTTAAAAAAGAAGAAAATTGTCTTGGCTTTTTGTGATTACATTTTTTACAGTGTACACTGTTAAAAAAATCCTGGTTGCCCTAATTTTTAAGCTGAATCAAATTAACCATATAAGTCCATTGAACTTATATTATGTCAAACTGACTTAAAACAGCTTGCGTAACTTTATTAAGTTTGAACATCATTAATAAGTTACAATAAAGTAAAAACATATGCTGTCATGACTAATTGATCATGAAATTTTCCCCAGTGTAGTAATAATAACATAGTACATAGAAAATAATAAAACAGTAAACATATTATTGAAATTAAAAATATATGGTTGCTGAAACGTGACATTAAAAAAGTAGAGGGAGATAAATGCAAGCTTGCACGGATGATTGATGATCTGTGATCATAAGATTGACTTGTAATGACGGATTAAAAATTATGGGTTCAAAAAAGGACAAATGTATGAATGCTTTGCAATAAGATCACATGCTTTCTCAAGAAATGGTGAATTAACTGGAAATTCCCTGAAGGTTACCAAGCAACAATTACATTGTACATCTAGGCCTACACAGGAGGAAGTGGAACCAAGCAGAATGCATGGGTCCAAGTAAGCAAGTGATTTTCTTGCGCAACAAACCCTAACAACTTCTTGCAGAACACTGCATGAGCCACATTTGGCACTTTTACTTTCCATGGTACGACTCAATAGCGCTCGCTTTTGTGGGGTTTTTCTACTGTTTACAGTATCTAGTACCAGGTATTTTGTTTAATAGCACCTTGGTTAAAGTTCAAACCAAGGCTAAATACTAAAACTTGATGTGTAAACCCTGCAGATCACTGATTAGCCAGAGAGAATTGTCAATAGCTGGGTCACTGGATTAGCGACATGAGACATCATCCTGCTAGATTGAAAAACTATTCAGTCACCATAGGATAATTTTAAATAAATGTGACATGCAAATTAAAATTGCTGGTTCGTGGTCTGAACATGAGGTGCAGACATTACTCTCATAAACAGCCAAGAAGCAGATCAATCTAGAGCTTGATAGGGTAACCTGAAATAATGTCAAGTCAGTGGAATTGGTGCAATTATAAAGGTATATCTATAGTCCCACTCACTTTGCAGTAGGTTTGTCACATTACTGGAATTCGGTACTGAAATTTTTTAAATGTTAAATTCACGTGAACATTTGCCATTGTGTTCACGTGCTCAACAGAAATGACAGTTCACTGAACTCACTGCTGTTTACTGAGTGTAACCACAGATACAGGGACACTGGAGCATTTTAAAGCTGCAATTCATCAGCGGATCCCTCGTATGTCAGCTTGTAGACAATCCAGTTGATTGACATGACTTTGAAATGCTCCAGTGTCCCTGTATCTGTGTTTACACAGTAAACAGAGGTGAGTTAGGTGAATCGATGACCTTCGCGACCAATCACAGTCATTTCTGTTGAGCGTGAACACAATGGCAAATCAGCGCTGTTTAAAAATGTGCTCAGCAGTGCTCAAATATTTGCGGGAAATGGACGTTTTTAAAATTTCAGTACCAATTGGTATCGAATTCTAGTATAATGACAACCTTACTAGTGGTACTAAATTGCAGTAAATTATATCAAATGGGAATAGAATTAGCATGGACAGTTATGGCATGTCCCAAAGCAATATGCACAGATTAATTGTTTACAACCAATATTTTAATGTTGAAATAAAATTAAATAAATAATGGTTTGTCAACTCATATTAACCTAGATTTGCACCAAGGGTTAAATCACTTTTACCCCTAAACACATATTTGATTGGCTGCGCATTTCCATGCTTTAATGAGAGAGCTATGTTTGGATGTTTGCAACGCCAAAATGGCAAGAAAATTTTCCAGTTCTAAATGAAGCTTACTGCGCAAGACTTTAAGGTTCAATGTAGGTAACAGTTGGGTGTCAAAAGAGAGCAAGGTAAAGAAGTGTAAAGCAGGTCGCACACCAGAAATGCGTAGTGCCACGCAGCGCCATACATTTCAGAATTCTAAACATAGGTTTCTATCAGGATACACACACCGGCGCCGCAAGTTGGCAGCTGTCCGCGGCGCCCAGCCACGACTCAGGACACTGTTCATTTCTCTGCCGCGCCACAGCACCATCTGATTAGTTTCATGTTAAATATCATGCGAATGTGCGCGTCTGGTGTGTACTTTTAACTGTCATGTGCATACTGTGTCGTGGCGCCGAGCAGCGCTTCCGGTGTGCGACCTGCTTAAGGCATACTCACACTAGCTACAGTTGCCTTAAACCGTGCTGAAGTGTGATTGTCCCCCCTTACAGTTCTGTTACAGACTGTTCGGTTTAACAGGAAGAGAAGCGCTCTCGCTCATTTAGTTATATTGTTTTGTATTATTTTTTGTCATTTGGGATGCAGCAATACGTATTCAAATATTTTGCCGAATAGATCCACAACTTTTGATGCTCATAAATTATCATAAACTCCTCGTGCTGCACATATTAGAAGGTTTGCTGAAGGTGCAGCTAACGTTTAGCGAGGGGTTTGCGTCTTAAATAAACTATGAAAGATTGCGTTTATTGAAAAGTAAGAATGAATAGTAAATCCATATGAAACAGTCCCTTAAAAGTGACATCGCATCTTCAGTTTCGGGCTCAGACGTGCTTTACACTCACACTACAAGCATACCACACCAAAGCCCAACCGAACCGCGCTCTGGCACACCTCTTCCAACCGGGCCAGGGCCTACACTCCTGCACGTACACTTGTCAAACAAACTGGGAAACGCGCCTGGGCACAGTTCAGATAGCATATTGTGAGTACACCCTTAGTCACTTAAAATCAAATTCACAATTGAACTGAAGTGAGCCTTGTAAATTATCAAATGGTCCTCTGCTTTTAACCCATCCAAGTGCACACACACACACACAAACACACACACACACACACACACACACACACGCACACACACACACACACATGCACACTTCCCAAGAATAGGAATGGAACTTGTGATTCAACTCCCTAACCATTAGGCCACAACTGTCCCATGAGTCCATCATAATAATGGTAACGAGGGCTGTGTAATTAATTGAAATCCAGGGAGTAACATTAGATTCACAGGTCCCCACCAATGTCAAGAGCAAATCTATGCCCTTGTATAGCTTCCATTAATCTGTCCCTCACAGTTACACTCATAGAATACATTCATAGAGTCACTGTTACAGTCATAGAGTACATAAAGTACATTTTTAGTCACCCACATTCGAGTGGTCTGAGCGAGAGGTTGCTTCCATTCACAAGTCAGAATCATTTCTGCTGCTTATGTGAGAGCTCACGGTGGAGAGCCAGGAGTGACCTTGAGCAGTCTTGACAACACACAATTACATTGGAGAGAAAAACCCGTAGTTGGGTTAGGAGAGAGAGAACGAAGAGGAAAACAGAGAAGAAAAGCAGCAGGCCCCCACAGTTCTTACAAACTGGGAAAAACAGCAATTCCAAGCAGCCAAGGTTAGTTTCCTTCCTTCAGACCCCCACACACACACACACACTAGAGCAGGAGCATGCGTGACACATACTAGCTAACCGTGGCTGTGGACAGACAAGAACAGAGCGAAATGCTCTAGTCAGCGCTCTACGTGAGATTGAGCGTGCCGTGATGAGTCTGCAGTTGTGCATGCCACGCTTGTGCAAGTGTGCGAATGAAATTCTGGGCTGCATCCCAGAGCAGTGATCTAGCAGCTTCTAATATTGCTTTGTTTTTAATCGTGATGCTTGCCGTCAAAATGGCTCTCTTTTTTGTGTTTTTGTCCCCCTAAAGAAGAGGTCTTGTGTGGCGCATGCTTGTTTTAATTGATTTCAACTTCAACTTCAGCTTGATGCACCTCCTGAATAATTGAAAGAGTTTACATCATTTGGCGGGCACAAAGCAATGCCAAGTTATGACTAATGAAAGAAAGAGCTGCTTGCATGGCATGCACATAGTTTCAAGCTAGGTATGCCGAACACGCAAAACAAAACCTCTGGTAACATCATTTTCTAGGGTAGAATCAATTGGAAAGTGAACTCTGGAAAGTTGTGCAATGCGTTCGCACTGACCTTACAGGAATCTTCCTGTCAGTTATTATTAGTCATCATGCATCCACCTACTCCCAAAAGGCCACCGAAGGCCAAGTCACACAGCGGCTCAAAACACGCCCTCAGTTTTGGATTTGAAGTCTAGACTCGTTTGATTCTGTCCAGACTGCACATGACTTCAAGTAGACAAACAGGGTTGGCAGCCTTCTCAGACTCATGCCACACTGTATGCTAAAGATAGAGACGGGCAAGCTGGCCGACCTATTTAAAAACAGCCCTTCATCCTCACTGCAATAATATTAGCACACAGGCCCAACTACAGAAGAGACGAAACAACAGCACAGGACTTGATATAAACAGCTGCCTGCTGGATTATGCAGTCAACAGTGATTTTCACTGCATTTGATGTCTAAAACATCCAAGAGTGAAGCAGAATAAAATCCACCAAATGCATGTGCTGACAGATAACGACAGGATGTGGAGGCTTGTGGAGCTGCTTGGAAAAAGCTATCTGCTAGGGCACAATATGTTTTCAAAGAGATGACACAGCAGAACTTAAAACTGCATTCAAGTCTGCCTGGGACATTTATTGCGTTCAAATTTGGAAATCATAAATATGCCAGAATGTACATTATGGTTAGAGTAAAATTGGCTTGCTGGACATTTTCTTACACTGCATATCCTCCTCTTCACTTTCGATCAAAGACAGGAAGCTTTTTAGCACTAATGCAATATTATAAGGAACAAAGTATGCAGATAGCTATTTGGTCACAACTCTTTCTCCTCATAAACCAGCTCTGGATGTCTATTTTTCACCATTAACCACAACAGCAACTTATTTTGATCAATCATAATTTACTTTCACTTCAAGAGAGTGGTTTGCCATCTCCAGGTTGGAGGAAAGTCTTTACCCCAGGTGGAGGAGTTCCAGAATCTTGGGGTTTTGTTCACGAGTTAGGGAAGGATGGAACGTGAGACTGACAGGAGGATTGGTGCAGTGGCAGCAGTAATGCAGTTGATGTACTGGACCATTTTGGTACAGAAGGAGCTGAGCTGAAAAGCAAAGTTCTCTATTTATGGGTCAATCTACGTTCGTATTCTCACCTATGGTCATGAGCTTTGGGTCATGACCGACAGGACAAGATCTCGGATACAAGCAACCGAAATGAGTTTACTTTGCAGGGTGGCTGGGCACACCCTTATATAGGTGAAGAGCTCTGTCAACCGGGAAGAGCTTGGAGCCGCTGCTCCTCCACATCGAGAGAAGCCAGCTGAGGTGGCTTTGGTATATGCTTTGGATGCCTCCTATATGCCTAACTAGGGAGGTGTTCAAGGCATGTAACACTGGGAAGAGGCCTAAGGTAAGACCCAAGACACACTGGAGGGACTATGTCTCTCGGCTGGCCTGAGAACGCCTTAGGATCCTCCGAAGAAGCTAGAGGAAGTGTATGGGGAGAGGGAAGTCTGGGGTTCTCTCTTAAGACTGCTGCCCCCTTGAACCGGCCCCAGGAAAGCAGACAAAAATGAATGAATGAATGAATGAATGAATGAATGAATGAATGAAAATTTATCACATTTAGGCCCAATCCCAACTGGCACAATTTATATTTACTTCTGGCCTTACAATAGCCACCGCATGCATGTTTTCGTTTCGTTAACTGTAGGGTCTCTCATTTATCATTTTAAATGCAAATGCCCTCTTTAAAGCAACTATGCACCCTTGATGCACACTTCTGCCGAAAAGCAAGCTCTAAGTAGACTACCTGGCAATCAAAGCATTGATAAATAATGAATGTGTGGATTAATAAGAAAACTGCATGGGATTTAGGTGGCATTTGGGATTGGGCCTCAGAGATACATAAGAATAGGAAAAGAGACTATACTATAAAGAAAGAAGGGCTGTACAATATATTGATTCAGCCTCAATATCGCAATGTGTCTGTCCACAATTGTCACATCGCAAGATTGCAATGTTGACTTGGGATTATAGTTGACCAGAAACCAGAAGTTAAAACGCACAAGATTTGTGGAGTCAATGCTGAATATAATAATAATATATTGAAAGCTTGTCATTTGTATGCGTTTTTATTAATTCCTGTAAGTGTGTGAGCATTTTAAGATAGTTTAAAGCATTCAGGCACAAGAAATTGTACAGTTCTTAGTACCGATTATTTTATTCCTATTCACTGTTATTTTACATTTACTTATTCAATTTCTTTACCTGAATACTGTTAGACTACCCAGAAAACCACAAATTAAGTCACTTAATCTTTGCTCCATTGTGTTCATTTATGACTGTAGTTTGTTTATTATATGTACATAAGAAATAATATAAAATGTATATATATATATATATAAAGTAATATATAGACCTATATACACGAGTCACTTCCCTACAAAATCATCCCAATCAATCTGATTGAATGACTTTCCAAATAGAGTAGTCATCTGGTGAAATTGTATTTGTATCGCATGTTTTTTGAGAAAAATAGCGACATGTTCAATACTTATTTCCCCCACTGTATATTGCAAAGAATAAAAAAAAAATAAAATATTGCAATGTCTGATTTTTCCAATATTGTGCAGCCCTAGTGTATATTTACTTTTAATCTGAATTTAGCCCATGAGTTGACTGGCCCACCAGGAAGCTGCCTCAATCCATCTGCCTGAGGTTCTCCACAGGCCTCTGAAGCAAAGAGGTTATACCAAAAAGGCCCACAAAATAAGGAAGACATATGCTTCATATGAAAAAACATTACAATCTAAACTGGAAATCTGAACACAGTAGCTCTTAATGCAAAATATATGATATGTACAATAACCAAGAATCTGCAATAAGATCTAGAAGCAGCTGTGGAAACAAAACAAAAAAACGGCAAATGCTCACATGAACTATTACGGCTTGTAACAGGATGATTTGTAATCTCATTGGAGGGAAAACCAAACCCAATGCTAGACACTACTGATCAAAGCCTTCCTGTGGGAACACCCACAACATTACCAAAGCCCTCCAAAATCACACACCTACACGGATTGTGCACTCAATACACTCTTATACCATCACATTTAGAAAACAAAACAGCTTTTTAAAGTCATGTTAATCACTATGCAAACCTGTAGACACCGAATTACGCCTGTAACTGCGAATGGGACAGGAAAAGGTGCCTCAACTGAATCTCAGGGATCTAAAGAGCTCCAACAGCCCTGCAGCATTACATCATAGTTACAGAGAAATGTTTAACAGCATGCCAGAATCTGTCAGATGTAGAGACACGTTTTCAGGCAACAAAACGCATGCAAATTCTGTTTGCACCCAGTAAAAACACATCTGACTGCTATGGAGTAAAGCCTTATTGATGCCACTTTATAAGATGAATGGAATGTGCTGAAATATTCAAGGTGTGAAATGTAGCTGCTCATTGTTGGCTGGCAGTGCCGTTAGCAATACAACACAGCCTCGGTTCTTTTGCTGTTTATGCTATCATCTATGCATTTATGATTGTTTATTCGCATAATGACCATAATTATCTGTGTTTGCCTTTCTTGCTGCCACATTAATAACATGCAAGCAGATATTTACCATAGCTTTGATTTTAGTAGTTCAAATTTGAGAAAACACGGCCACAGAAAAGTTCAATGCTAGTTTGAGGTTGTTAATCAAGTCAGTGAAATCACAAGTGAAACCACATGGGATTATGCTTTTGTTAGTACAGTATACTGTATATTCTGGCATAGATATTAGGGGTGTAACAGATCACAGTTGATCCGTGATTCGTTGGATCACAACCCACGGCTCGGAACACACGTGACCCGTGGATTAATACTTTTATTTTTGAAGATTAATTCTAAATTTGTTACGATCACAGAGAGAGAGAGAGAGAGAGAGAGAGAGAGAGAGAGAGAGAGAGAGAGAGATCGCCTCTCGCATCATTTAAATCACATGTATGAAAGTATTTAGGCTATTCTGTAAAATATAATGATGACAGTTGTGAAGAACTGAAGAAGTTGTGGTGGGTTATTCGGGATGTGGTAAGTTTCTTAGGTTATTAAATGTGTTTTCTGTCACTACTTGTTTACCCTGCATCAATGCATTCAGTGTAAAGCTGCATGATTAATAATTAAACATTGGGGATCTCAATAACCATGCGACATAAATTATAAATGATGGTGATTTGCATATGTTTATTAATCCTTCGAATCGCTGCATTCAAATCTGTGTTCGAAAAATGTAAAAATCAAGAAAGAGATTGAGTCTTTAGTCGTTTGAGTTAGTTAAGAAGTTACAAACAGTGAAATAACCCAGAAGTACTGGGATAACAGTTTATAGTTTAGATTTAACCACTGATGTTTACAGTGAAGATTAAAATCACCGTCATATGCACTTAACGACGCTCAAAAATGAAAGCAATTGTATTATTTAACCAAAAGGTTGCAACAACCAGCCATCAAAAACATGCCACTGAATAATTCTTCAAAAATGACACATCTAGCATGGATCATGAGTGAGTTTTATGAGTGAATAAATGAATAATGTATTGTACACGAGACTAAAAATAAATATGGGTTGTACAAATTATAATGTTAGATTTTTACATTTAGCGTTATCAGCAACTGTAGTTACAGTGAATTTGTCACAGTACTGAATATTTTACCATTTACTTTCATTCAGCTGATTATTTCTTCATCTTATTTTTAATATAATTACAGGTTCTAAGTTCTGTTTGTCAAAACCAAAAGTGTCTTGCAATGCTGTTTTTGTAATAAATGGAAAGCAAATTACATTAGTCTCCTCCCCTTTTTGGCTGATACAAAAAAATGATTCGATTCATGACTAACAAACCATAATGTGATCCGAACCTTCAGATTTGTGATCCGTTACACCACTAACAGATATGCTATTAAGCATTATTATAGAAAGTAATCATGCCAGAGGGAGAATCCAAATGTGGACTGCAAGTTTACTTACATTGTTTAATATGTGAATATATTGAATGATTACATTTTAATAATATTGTAAATACTTAATATGCTGCTAAAGAAAACGTTTTTATTGTGTAGACCTTTTTAATGAAGAGGGTGGTGTGCTGGTGGGATGCCTCATGAGCTCTGACTCAATAAAAAAATGCTTTGAAAAACGAAACTTTAGACATTAGAGCTGTGGGGGGAAGACAGATCTGTTTTAGCTACTTTAAAAAGAGTCTTTTCTTTAAAAAGTTGTCAAACAAGTCAGTTAACATGTCTTTATGTTAGCGATACTATTACATAGAATTTTCTTTTCCACATAATGTGTCCATTTTACACATAAGAGGAAATGCTTGGTTATATCACAGGGCTTTATTTAAATGTTAGCACACACGGTTTCATTTAAACTTTAATAAATGTTAGTTTGCAACCCCTTATGGCAAACCACAAGACCACCACAAAAGCGCTATGGTTTGCTAGGTTCCTTCTGTGTGGTGACAGATAATGGCTTTGATATCGATTCACAACTCGTGCAGAAACTACAGGGTTTTATCAGTTCTCATATGAGCTCTTTCTGACTCACAAGGAAGTGGGAAAAAAACAAAAAGTAATGTATAAATAATATGTAAAAGCACAAAGTATATAGCACCATATATATGAGCACCATATATATGACAAACAAACAACGAGAAAAAGTCACACCTGTGCTTATCAGACCCTGTTTACTGAGAATATATGTGATTTTAATAGCAACTGAAACTCAAGACCGTTCACACTGAGGTCACCAAGCGGATCCTACAACACAGCTTTCTGCATACATTTCCAAATCTTTTTAGCGAAATTTACAAGCAACCAAATAACTCATTAGTAACTAGACTGGTGGCTGATTTGAACTTGGAACAGTCTTCATGTAAACACTTCAAATTAGGCAGAGTGCCTTAGAGTTCCACCAGTGACGATATACAGCCATATTGGACTGCTATGAGTACACATATACAAGAGTTTGATGGCATAATTGTGTATATAAAAAAAAAAAAAAAATCAAACACAGAGAGTCTAAAAACTCTTTTGTACGAGGCACTACTTTCTTTCGCCATTCATTCTCATCTGCAGCTGACGTCAGAACAGCAGAAACCGTTGCTACTTCACACACTTCACTTTAGAGCTAGTATTTGAATGATTGAGCGTGATGTTTAAAATGATGTGATGTTTACAGAGATATATCCCGATTGTTACTGAGAAATACTGGGATATCACAATCATTAACCCAGAAAAAGCCAAAGTAAAGCAAACACTACCAGATTACTATGGTATAAATACAGCCCTACAACATACAAAAGCAAGAGATCGACTTAGAAAGTCACTCACAAGATTAATAATGATTTGATCACCTGTAGTTAGAAATCACACTAAGTTTTTTCCTCTAAGGGCTTATTATACGGTCTCTATCGCTATCTTGTAGATCGACAACATCAACCATCTTTGCTCTGCTCAGTATGACAGGCTGATGAATGCTGACGTGCTGCATCTCCAAAATTATAAATATTTAAAATAGGCACTATCTTTATAAATAAACTGCATTGTTGCAATGTAAACAACTACACTATCACCTTAAAAAGCCTCAAAAGTACATTATGTTGTCCAACAGCTGCAATATTTGTCAAACTGTAGTGAGTCTATTGATCTGCGAAGTAATACAGAAGGTTAAGGAGGCTGTACAAGTGCTGTTATTGCACAATATCATGAATATTACAGATTCGAAAACCAGACAGAACTGTTATGTGTGTGTGTGTATATATATATATATATATATATATATATATATATATATATATATATATATATATATATATATATATATATATATAGATAGATAGATAGATAGATAGATAGATAGATAGATAGATAGATAGATAGATAGATAGATAGATAGATAGATATAGATATATGACTATTGCGATTGATCACATTGCGATATTGATGCTGAAACGATATATTGTGCATCCCTACCACACAAACATGTTTATAAATGGAGGTTTCCCCACTTTGCAATGTGATGCATGTTAAGAGCACATCAAACTAACAGGGTAGGATAAAGAAACTTGCGGAACTATGTGGAATATGCAATAAGGTTGCCGTAAACATGCTGAATTTGCTTCATTTGTATCTTCCATGTTTGGTGTAAACCCAGCCATGTTGGCCAATCAGAAACGAGAAAACAGCACATCTGTTGATGTCATGAGTCAAAAATTTGTAGAGTCCACGCTCCACCCGGAGTTTTGGAAAATCCATTTCGGTTTCAGTCTTCTTGTGAGACTTAAAATGACTTCGAATTGATTTGCCACTGCAATCCACCGTCAGTGTGTAACACTCCTGTCATCCATTGTTCAAACAAACATGTTGGTCATGCCACCATTTGAGCCAATGTTGTTATTATATCCACTTCAGTTTGGTCATTACAACAAAAAGACTGCAATTTGGAATTACACAAACCACTTTAGGAAATAATTTCTGTTCCAGAAATGTCTTTTAATTGGGAAGTTTTATAGAAAACAAAACCGCATGTAATGAAAGCGATCCACTCTTGGCTAGACAGACCGACAGCCAGACAGACACACACCGCCGTGTGACTCATTCACACCTGATCATCTTCTCCATTACTTACGGCCACCTGTGGCATCAACCTGCTCCAGCACTATCCTCCTATTGTCCGTTCCTCTACTGTGCCGACCTAGAGCCCAGTTGGAGCGCACCTGCGACACATAATGACGACAGTAGATCGAGGCCCTGCTTAATCGGGCTTGTTACATCACCATGAATGATGATCCCCTGAATGAGATAATGTTTCGAAAGCATTGCAAGCACAAGCCGGAGTGGGACATGGCGATAGGCCAGGGACGCCTCACGCAACTGCATTCAGCACAAAATTCAAAATAGAAGCTCTGGCTCTCCAAATAAAATAACTGCTTGTCTTCCATCCCTTGTATTTATGCATGCAAAACATCATCACGATTATGTTTCACAGGGGTACCGAATTAGATGCAGGCCAGTAAATGCCTCTTCAAAACATATAAGCATGCGACACACACACACCCCCTTAAAAGGCTAGCATGCTAGCTGTGTTTCGAAACTGGGAAAATGCTGCGTTGCAGGATGTATGGTATACAGACGCATCTCAATTTATACTGCAGTCATTAAATATTCACTTAGTTGTGTCAACTGCTCCCCAGGAACTGGGTTAGATCATTAGATATGACATTATGGTGCTGTGGAAGCCTGTCAGAAACAAATGAAAACGCTAGCGGTGAATGAGGATCTCTCTTGGGCAAAAATATGTAAATAATGACAAAATGTAAAGTATAGACCATTTCAATGTGGTCATGTGATTGTCCCATGAACATTTCCTGCTTGTTATCAAACTATTTCAGAACTGTAACAAGAGGCAATTCAATCATAACTTAACATTAAAACAGTTATCATAACATTATTTATCAATATGTGGCTCTTTTTGTATTCTCAGATGGAAAATTATGTAAAATGGAAATTACAGATTACAAATGAAAAACAGGAAATACGCTGGCACTATTGTTTTTGTTTACATCCCTCAAAATAGTCCATACGAACCTTATTATTCATTCAAGTTTACATTTTACAAAGGAAACTAATTATTTTATTTTAAAACCCATATAATAATGGATAACTATAAAAATCAGATTTATTAACATATCCAACTCTTAAACTCTATACAGACTGAGGAGTTTATTGCTAGTGCTTTTTTGTGGGATTTTACACATTCTACATTAATGCCCAAATGATTTTCATTGGTGATGAGCTAAATGAATGTAAAAGATGACTCCCTCGTAGTCAAGGCACTTGATTAAAAACAGAAGTACCACAGTACACAAGGTGGCAGTGCTTAATTAGACTAGCAGCTCCACAATCATCTTCTTCGTCTTTAGAAACGTGTGATCAGATAGGCCATTTTACGCTTGAGTGCCACTAATGTTTTACCTTAACTTCAGAAGGTCAATGTACGTGAACAAATGCACCAATCTCATTGGTTGGTCAGTTTGGTCAGACGCATCAAACCAAAAAATAGTCTGTGAGTATTTTTTTTAAACATTACGCTTTAATGCCAAGCATTTTGCATGTAAGTAGCTACGTTTCTATCCACCTATTTTTATGGGCATTTTGGATGTGAGCATAATAAAAAACATGCGCATTTTCAAGATGCATGTGCATCTTGGCGTTTCTATCAGCCGCTTTTTTTATACGCACATCCAAAATGAGTAACTGAGTAGGATTTAGAAGTAACTTTTTATTTGTTAAGAAAAGATGTGCATGAACTTCGATGGAACACTTTTACTGAACAAATTCTAGTATGCGAATTAAAAAGGTCATGTGATTTTGTTATAAGAGATCATGTGATGATAAAAATGTGTGTGAATGGACAAACCATTCATTGGCATACAGTCTTCTAAGCCACAAGTCAAGTTATTAAAAGAAGAGAAGATTGACGCAGCTTCTCCTACTGCAGAAAATTGCGTTTTTACTGTTGATATTTAATCAGGAAGTGAAGATTTTGTTCGCCTTCACTCGTTGGATAGAAATGCTGCTTTATTCGCATGCCTTATATGCAATATTCCAGTTTTGAGCATACATTTAATTTGCATCTTTAGATGGAAACATAGCTAGAGTGTGCACACTCACAATACTTCCATTTGTTTGGTTATGAGGTGTTAAACGTCATCAATAATCGCACACAATAATCATCCCAGTATGCTTTTCAGATAAGTTCACATTTGGCTTTACTAAATCAAACTCTGTAGTGATTTCTCTGTTAGCACAGTTCATTGGAATGCGCGGAAATGCAACATCTCTAAACTTTGATGCTCAAAACAAGGGGACTGTATACCACTGAAAAATGGATCTCCAACTGGTCACATATATAATACAAGTCAAATGAATAAGAATGCAACATGGACCAGAGCATACCTGTCAACCCTCTTTTTTTTCCCGGGATTCTCCTGTATTTTACAGTTCTATCCCGCTATCATCATGTAAAGGTATTTTCCTGTATTTTTAATCTTTCTATGAAGGGTGGAAATAAACATTAAAGTGCCGATCCTCCCTATATGCAACCCATACCGCTGAACCACCAGGGGCCGCCCATTGCTCTTAAATGTTAGTCTGTTCTCCTTTTGTTTTATTTAGGCATGAAAACGCTTTTAAATAAATATAAAAACAATGAGATTCCCTTTCCTTTTCATTACAGGTGCCATCGCCCCTCTTATGCAATCCTAAAAACACTCATATAGCAGTGCGTGACTGTCAGCTGTCGTCTCCATAGTGATAAACAGACGCTGTTTCCCAAACAGATTGTGTACACGTGATTTGAAGCGGAGCAAAAGTCTGGGTTTTGGGTGCCTATTTGAACAGACAAATACACATAATTAACAATGTCAATGTCAATTTTGGGTGTGGGGGGGGGGGGGGGGGTGTTTCAAACACAGCTAATTTTGTCCTAAATGAGCATAAAAAGTTAGGAAACCAATCGAATGCTTTCATTTTAACGTTGTTATAATGCATTTTTATAGTGATACCTCTGTTATTTAATGTAACCACATGAAAAATCAAAATAAATGAGATTCATTCGTTGCTCTTTAATCAGAAGTTATACAGTGAAGAAGGTTAATGAGATTTGATAACTTGATTCTATTTCTTTACAATAAAAATTAATTTTAATAAGCTGAATTGTTTGGAAATTTATTTGCTGCTAATGTATACTATTTTTTTTCTTTTGTAAATAATACTAATAAAACATATTACTGACCGTTTAACTGTTTATTTACAATAAAACAGCTCCAGATGAACATTCATTGTTTTTTTTGTTTTGTTTTTTGTTTTTTTTTGGGGGGGGGGGGGTATTGTGGGCAGATCCCTTATTTTCACATCACAATGTTGACAGCTATGCTTCTTAAATTATCTTCATACTACAACAGATTTTATCAAACGTGTAACCGAAGTCGTTTTTATTTTTCAAATCAAATAATGATAATAATGATAATAATAAACCAACATAAGCCTTTCAAGTGAAATTACTAAGCTATGTGTTATTTATTTATCTATCTATCTATTTTAAGTACTCAAAATCATGAGGTGGGACGGCTTCCCAGAAAAAAAAAAGAGCAACACAGATGATAGCAGCATGTGTGCAACACATTTGAAACACAGGTAATCAACAATCAGCTGATAAAAATCACTGAGGAGGCGGAGCATGATTAACCGTCGCCCTGACGTCATCACATCACCGTTGAAATAACTAGCTAAGTGACTTGCCATTACTCAAGAATTTACAGAAAACACTATCAATGTAATTGCATCTCATATATCGCTCCATATGGATTTCCATGCTCTCTGGCAGCAAATGAAGCGTCTGACAGACATATGAGCCAGCAAAAGCACCGTGAGGTTTGTAATAACACTGGACGCGGCGATGAAGCATATGTTATATCAAGTAAACCAGAGCGCATATGAAGGCTGAAGTCGTAAACGCGGAACATCACACGCGCCTCCACGACATGCCAACGTCTCGTGACTTAAAAAAACACTATGCTCAAGTGAAATTCCTGGTATTTAGCGTTGTACATCCTTTAAATAATTTAGTATTTATGTACACCAACAACATAATGAATGTATGTTCTTTAAAATTGTGTAAAAGATCCATCGATCTGATCTCACGACGCACCGGTGTTACATTGGCGCACATTAACATACACAGACTGAAAACGAAACGTACAGCAAAATTGATCACCTACCCTTACTCGATTCTCAAGCACTTCGTGAAGGGGGAAAACGAACAGCTGAAATCTCCAGATCCCTATGAAGAAAAAAAATCGAGGGTGTGTATATTTATTTCATTTTGTCCAACGTTAGCGCGGCGCAAGAGAATAAACAGCTGCAGATGTCAAAGTCTCTCCGTCTTGAGGCTCTCGCTGATAAAATCCAATGTTAAGACATCGCAGAGCAGTTCATATGATTGTCCCCACGCAGAAGTGAGTACATTCCCACGCGCGCACGACACACACACACAGAGAAGAAGCTATCGGCTCAGGGTAAGTTTAGTTGTGGTCTGCCGGTAATTCAGTTTCACAGACACAGAGCCCCGCCCGTGTCGACCGAGAGTCGGTCAAGTGCGTGGCCGATTGGTGCGCGTACACACACTGGGAGGCGCAGAGACTCGTACAGTGTGTGCGTGTGCGCGCTTCCATGCCCATGACTAAGCAGGCAAGTGTTCAGCGTGCTTTGTAACACATAAGACTCCCGAGTTTGTGTTAAAGACTGTCATTAGAGTATGAAACTAGTTGTTTGATTACTATATGGGTTTAATATTAACAGACAGTTCGATGTGTTGACTGCGGTTGTTATAGAAATGTGTTTAGATAAGGGGGTGTGGATGAGCACGTGATCAGAAGTTCAGACCTCATGACACATTTCTTTCTTTACTTTTTCTTTATTTTATTCAATATTCCCATAATAATACTGTTTTAGCAGTGCATAGGCTAGTAGACAAATTACCACAATGTGTCAGTTTTGTAGACTGAAAACAAAGAAAAGTATCATTTATGTGGAAACACTTAAAAACGATTAAGTGTCTGATTAAGTTTTATTCTTTAGTGGTTTTAGTCAAAACTTTTTTTTTTGTCCTCAAATTTGGTTAACCAGTAGGTCTTTCGACACTTTCAGATTTAACGTCTTAACATTAATGTCTGCTGTAAAAGTTGAGAACGAAATCAAAATTTATTCTTCTATATAGTAGTGCATGTTATAAACCAGAGATGCCCAAAGTAGCGCCAAAGTTGGCCGATTGTAACCTTTGCTTTGGCCCACCATCCCAGATGAAATATTGTATCTGATTTTTAAAAATGTAAATGCTGTCATTTGATGGATGGATGACTATGCAGAAGACATCAATGAGCAAATTAAGGCAAAAACTAGTGTAATTCTGTTATAAATGAAATTGTTTTTACTGTAATAAGTTCTTTATAAATGTAAAAATGTACTAGTTGATATGAAGCAATGTTTTATAGTCTTTTAAAAATATTATTAAATAAATTAGGAAATCACCTATAGCGACAATATTTTCCTTCAGCCCACCACCCTCAATCAAGTTTGGTTTTTGGCCCTTCATAAGAAAAGGTTTGGGCACCCCTTTTATAAACTATGTATCTGTGCACTTCATTATTTTGTAAAAAAAAATATTTTCCCTCAGAATCTTGAATCAAACACACTCAAAAAAATTATGTCTGCAAAATTGGTGCAAACAATTTATGTGTTGAATTTATTTAAATTAAATTTAGTAATGTTCAATTTAATTTGTTTGTTTAAATTCAGTCTAAATAAATTGTTTACAACCACGTAACGTAAAAAAATTTAGTACATCCAAAGAATCATCTTTAAATAATTTTTTTTCCAGTGT
Organism: Danio aesculapii; assembly: GCF_903798145.1. Lineage (NCBI taxonomy): Eukaryota > Metazoa > Chordata > Actinopteri > Cypriniformes > Danionidae > Danio > Danio aesculapii. The sequence goes on along the minus strand of NC_079437.1, from coordinate 43,707,130 downwards.
AGCATAGCCTTCTCTCCCCTCTCAAAATGACTTCTCTTCACTTTTGGTCACATGGAATGCCTTTTGGGAGGAGCTGTCAATAATACAAACTGTTAGTAAACAAACTAAAACTGTGACTGTGCTGGGATTTTACATTACTTGTATAATTAATTAGTATAAGTGTGATACACTTGAGGAGAGATAACCTTGAACATTTTTAAACATTCAATACTAATAAGCAAATTATTAAAATATGCATAAATTAATTTGAAAAGGAGAGGATAAAAATGATCTAATACCTGCGTCAGTAACAGAACAACGTTCTTGTTCAGTTTGAAAAACATCTTCACACTTTCGCTGTGCACCGTGTGATCTCTGTAGCACTCGTCGGAGCAAGCGGAGCTGCAAATCATCTGGTCCGCGTGGTTTGGCTTAGTAATAGATATTTTTTGCGTATCGATGTCTGTGACAGTAGATTTTTACTGTGTTGTTTAATATGAATCATATTCATTGTTCAGTTAGTGTATGTAAGTGTCTTTTAGCAGAATTTGCACACAGTTTGCACACTTCACCTCTTACATTTTACTTTGCTGCGCCCCCTCCCCCCCAATTTGGTCCGAACCGAGCAAAAAGTGTCATCGCCACAGGTTTGGTGGGCTCTTGACATGCAGCACAGTGCATTTCATGTGGACAGATTTTTTTTTTAATTAAAACGGGGAAGGCCTGTTTATAAAAATACCTGTGTATGTGTGGACATGACCTTAAGCAGCAGCTAAAATTGGTCAATTGCTCATACATTTACTCGTGCATTTATTGCACACACTGTATGCTTTAAAAGGCACATGAATGATATGTAAATATGTCTGTGTTTGTGATGAATGAAATATGGCTTTAGATCAGTTTAACATGGACTTCTACAGTGAGCGCTCGGTGTGTGCGGTTTGTACAAAATGCTCTGTTTTAAAGAGAACCAATTATGCAAAATCACTTTTTTAAAGTGTTAGAACACAGTTGTGGGGCTGCAGTGTGTGAAAACAACCAGCTTGTAATGGTACAAATCCACCCACTCATTATTTTATAATCACAACATATAAAAAAAAAAGTAGTTTCAGATAGAGTATTCTTGTTGTACACGCCATCAGAAGGAAAATGTCCTATCCATTAGCGATGATCTCTCTTATTAACAGAACGACCACCAACCAACATAAGAGTCTCCATAGACTCCCTCTATTTGAGCAGTCGATGAAATGGTTGTTAAATGTCATATTTGAAGGAAATAGTTTGGAAAAGAAATCGGGAAAACCTTTTCTGTCAGTGTAAGTCCTTATACGCTCATTTATAATGCAAAGTACAGTCAGATGACTGACTTTTTACTGTGCGATTCTGGTTCAGACATGTACTGTATAGCCACTTCACGAGAAAACGTAAGTATTTTACGTTTTGTCAGTTTAGTGGCACCTAAACCCAACCGTCATTGGGGGATGAGCAAATCGTACAAATTAGATCGTACGAATTCATACGAATTAGCCACTAAATCAAAAAGTTACGAATTGCCGTGAGATTGTGTTGGTATAGCTGATCACGTCCAACAGCAGACATTCAATGTGTTTACATGCACAAACGTAGAAAGTACATATTATACAATAAACGGCATACATACCTGATCAGTGTTGTGTTAGTTACTGAAATATAGTAACTAGTTACAGTTACTAGGTACTTTATTTAGAAAGTAACTCAATTACTTAATAGATTACTTACACCAAAAAGTAATGCAATACTGTTAAAAGTAATTTTGCTGCGTGGAGAATACACTGTTGATCAACTTCACAGGTTTAATTAATTTGCATTATCACAACTAAAACATAAGACAGACTTAAATAAATTTGTGTTTTAAAAATTTACGTTGTTCAGGTCAGACCAGCAGCACAAAAATAAAAAAATCACAAGGTGATAAACCAGCTGAATAATATATTCGGCAACAAAAAAGTAAAAACTAAAGTTGCTTCAGCATCATTAAAGTTTGTATTTAACTCTTAAACATGTTCTTTCACAGCTTGAGTATAAAAGAAGTGACAATATACAACAAACACTATACCTTTATGAAATAAATAAACTAATGTGAATTATCATTCAGAATCAATTTGGTGAAACTCAGCACCAAAAACTGCTATTATAGACGACCATAAATTTTATGCATTTTAAATGAAACAAACAAAAACATAACAGCCGCTCAAATGAAATCCTTTGAGTAATTTTCAAACCAACCACATATTAAATGTGGTATGTCAGCAACATATGGAAAGTAAGCTCTGTATATATTTAAAGTGCAAAATCTGCTGTTGTACACAGCTATAAAAATATGTGAAACAATTTTTAAAAATCACAGCGTTTTTCTGAGCAATACAACACTATACATTTAAATAATGTGTTCTGAAATATAACAGAAGTGTGTCACTGTGTTTACTAAACTAATCAATTTTGTTATCCAGATAACAAATGTGTGCTTATTTAATTGAAACAACAAACATAGTAGTATTAGTAATAGTAATTAATAATAATTACGTTAATAGTCTCTCGGTCTGGCGCCTCATTCATGACATGGCGTCTTTTTACAGTGGTTGGTTGGCATGCCCTAATCCCACAATGCATCGCCGCTGTAAACAGGAAGATGTAGGCTAGACTGCAGCAAAATTATTTTCCAAGTAACGGACAAATGCATTATATTGTAACAGTAACAGAATTAATATATTTAAAAAGTAATGTGTTACAGTATTAGTTACTGTCAAAAGTAATTCCGTTACAGTAACACATTATTAGTAATTTGTTGTTGCCCAACACTGACCCTGATTGCCCATTGCATGTAAACGCTTTTGCTGTTTATTTATGTGTCTGCATAAGGTAAACACCACAGAGGATTTTCTTCCAATCGTTACACATTAATTCCATCAAGACTACCTTCTCTTTACTGTGGGATCTTTTATAGGGTCAGCGGTAATATTTGGCAATACTTTATTGCCTTAATAAAGCACAAAACTCCTAACATACAACAGCACATCTTCTAACAGATTTGGGCTGTGACGTTACTGCCAGTGAGAAATCTGGCAAACCTTAGAGACTCAAGTAGACCTTTTTTTTCTGCATAGACGGTTAACTGATTTGCATGTAAATACAAAAAAAAGCAGTTTCTGAAGTAATCTGATTTTTGATAGTTCACTACTTATTTTGTGGATGTAAACGCACACATTTACACACATTTCCACAGAGATTGTCCTGTTTTGAAAAAGAGACAGTTCAACTACAACTGAAATTTTACTCACAAAGTGGTTCTAAACTTTAATGAAAGTATTTTTTTCTGTTGAACAATACAAAAAAGGATATTTTGAAAAATGTTGGAAACCGGTAGGTGTTGGAATCCATAGTAGGAACAAAACATTCCTTAAATGATATTTTTTAACAGAAGAAAAGAAACTCACACAGGCTTGGAACAGGTGGAGCAAGAGTAAATGAAAACATAATTGGACCTTTTTGGTGAACTATCCCTTTAACAGTATCATGGAGCATAGCCACTTGAATCTTCGCCCTCAGTACCGCCTCAAACAGCAAACATAACAATGGTGCATTACCTAAAATACCCTAAAAGTGGTGATTTCAACAAACTATTAAGAATAGTTGCTCTTTGAAAGAATAGATTTTTGTATGACATCCTCTGCATTACAAACAGGACTGATGATAGGAAGAGAGCCATGTGCTTATATTACTATATTACTCCCTTTTTAAACCGAACAGTATAAGCAAAATGGGTAAAGTTAGCAGTTTGATCTAGTAGAAGTAGTTATAGTACAAGTTTGTTTTTGTTTTATATATAAAACTCAAGATTTGCTTGGCTGTGAAGGAAACAGGATGTGATTGGGACATCTTCAGTGGCTCCTTCTCTGTTTAAAAAAAAAACAAAAAACAGCCATTTTAACAGTTCCGGTGGAAAAAAATTATCATATCATCATATGCTTCGAATATAGTTGAATGTCCAGTGCACCTCAGGATGACTGTTAAACATTTACACTTGTAACTTAGAAGAAAGGTTAGCACCTTTAACCCAGGATTATGAAACATTTTTGCACCATTAACCTCGCAATGTATTGCCAAACAAACTGTAGAGCTTTTAAAACTTGAAATAGCTAACACTGAGTCATTCTTTACCTTTAAATGCAATCAGAAATATATATATATACACCATCGACTACACTGTATAAAAATACTTATAATGCACTGTTAGGTTTTTTTACATTCTTGAAAATAAGCATTCTTATATTCAATTTCTTAATTTTTTATTTGACAGTCCAGTGATCTCATTTACAAGCGAGTCTGGTCCCGTATAGACTCCTGTATAAGTGTAATACATAGTTTCTGCAGCGTAATGGCATGTTACACACCTCATTTAACTGAGAGTTTTTCATATTGCATTTACAGCCCTGTGAAAGTAAATGTAACCGCATGCATTGGAGCCCGTCTAATTCGATTATGATATTAAATTACGAAAGTCACCCAGGGACTATAAAATCATGCTAGGGTATATTCTGAAAACTTATCAGCTGGATTTATTACAGTATATTCACACAATCTTCAATGGATTTGGTAAATGATTAATCACAGGAGCATTAATAAAATCCACCATAGTTGCTGTACTTTAATGCGTACTTGTTAACACAAAACAGCAAAGAAGAATATTGCAACAAAGAAGTGTTTGTGCTTGTCCTGGTTTGTCATTTTGGATCCATTCTGAAGTCAGTTCCTAAAAAGCAGAGTAAAGCAGAGATGTTATTAATTTAGGCCACAGGTTCCTCCTTAGAGTGCAGAGTTCAAACTCAGCACAAAGGGACTGCACTGACATGCACAGCATTCCTTTTTCTCATTGGAAATTGTTGAGATTCTTCCCGTATTTGCCTTCAGGGACTTTCCAGTGAGGCTGCAAGGCTTGCCTGTTCAGTCATCCTCATGGTATTACAACTTGATTGTCTGTCCACATAAAATCATGACCGAAAACCGAGAATAATCTAATTGTAAATGACATTACAAATATATATTTTGCCAGCATTTATCTTCAGGAACATTAAACAATGAGTGAATTAATCACACATTTTTTTGCAAACAAAAAACAAACCTTCTTGCATTGTAGTGCTTTTATAAGCACAATTGTAATTCCACACTTAATAAATTTGTTAATAATCAATTAAAAGCCTTGTTTTCCAGCACAAGAAGCTTCTTATCTGTTCTCTGTGCAATATAGTATTCGAAGGAAGCCTTCGAGTGGAAAGATTTATCTGCTGACAGGCTCTGTATTTACATGGTGATGACAAGTGCAGGATCCAGGTAGGTTTCTCAGGATATTGCAGTTTGGCATGAGCTCCAATTCCGCTCCTGGCCATAGAATTTCTCTTTAAGACTTTATCTTTTTCTGCCAGATTGTGGCTTTATCCATGGGGAGTATGACCGGTATCATTGAGTTTATTGACAAACCTTAGAGGAACTATAGGTTTAAGCCCTGTTTACACTTGGTATTACAAAGAATTTTGGTTCATCAGATTATAAGTAACACGTAATTACTTCAGAATGCCTACATTTATAAAAATACTATGCATTTTCTCATGGAAAGGAGCAGCTTTGACATTCTGTTAAACATCTTATTCATGTTTTTTTTTTGAGAAAGTGATGGTAAAACACCATTCCTGGGTAAATTAAGCATTTTAGAATAAAAAAAGCCCGGACAAAATCCAAATATGTGAACCCAATACCTCATTGTAATAGGATTGGGATGATAATCGTTTTCAAGGTATACCGCAGTTTGGAAAAGTCAAGGTTTTAAAACCACTTAAAGTTTCGCCTATTTTTATTTATTTTTTTTAGGACAACATTATCTCCAGCCTAAAGATATCCTGTTTTGATCCTCGATTGGTCTCACACAGTGAAGTGATGCGATTTCGCAGGGCAGAGATCACCAAGCTTGAACTTTCCAATGCAGCGATCTTCAGTCTGACACATTCGCATGCATATGAATGGAAGTTTGTGAGGAGAAAAGTCTAGTGTGACAGCAGCTTTAACCTGACATGTTTACTGCTCCAAAGTATTTTTTGAAATGTTTTTCAAAATTAAATATATTGTGTTCAAAGGGTTAAACTAAGATATTTAAAAAGCATATATTCGAAGTTATTGTACCATCACAATCTTCTACTAGCCCATGCCTATATTGTAATGTATGAGACTCACTAGGGAATCTCTAATTGCTCTACCATGGACCAGTAGTAACGAATAGATTCTAAAATACTCCTATGGGTCACAGAAGAGGCTGAGAGGGAGGGCTGAGGGCAGGACACGGCCTCCGATTAGACTGCACTGTATTGAAGCTGGGAGAGCACTCAGGCTCCGCCGAAACCCCATCAATCAGTCACAGATAAAAGACCTGAGCACAAGACCTGTGTTCAACAGAGTCAGATGAGCCATAAAGGATTTCCTCTGGTGTTAACCGTCCAGAAAACTGCTGAAGCAAATCTCAGTTCGGAAGAGGTTACGGATTACAGAGTGCAAAAGAAAGGAGATATGGGAAGCGACAACTTGATATTCTTTAGAAGTATAAATTCAGAGATTAAGTAGGGTTATGCATGAGATAAAGGGTTAGTTGGACAAAGTCTGACTGAATCAGGCGGTAACAAAAACTGAATTGTCAAATGCATAAAAGCCACCTTTTGGCAAATTCCTGTAACTGAACAAATTGGTAAAACATGAATGCATCTATCCAGACTTGTTATTCCTTCTGTTCCTGAAATTCACAAACTCAAATTGGATCAGATTTGACATTGGCCTTGGGTCATTTTAAATTTCTGTGATGTTTTCTCCATCAAATAAAAAAACTTTTGAGTTAAGCATATGTTTTTGGTGGTTTCTATTAACACTAGATGTAGTCTAACCAATTACGTCATCATTAGATTACAGGTATAAAGTTGGAGTAAACATCTGTATGGGCAATTGAAACAGGCTTCATACAAAATTATTGTGCATCTGTTGAATTAATTTTATGTGTGGATTATTTGGTTTTATTTCATTTTTAAAAAGTACCATGCTGAATGAACTCTACTTCAATGTCAAACAACATCTCTGCTCTCTATTTACTAATTAATTTAATAAGCAGTCAAACGCACAGCCAAATGTAAATCACAGATTACTTCTCACATTATTTACCATGTTTTGCATATGCAAAGGTGTGTTCACACTTGTATTTCATTTCTTTTGGTCTGGCCCAAAAAATAACATTTTAGTGCTGGTTCAGGTAGCGTTCACACTGAAAAATGAACAGCAAAACAAGGTTGTTGCATTATATTAAAGACCAAAACATGTGTACATGTGACAGTATTGCTTTTATTAGTTTAGAACTCATGAAGAGCTTACAAAATGTGAAAAGTCAGAATTAATCACATACACAATACACTACCTGACAAAAGTCTTGTCACCTATCCAAGTTTTAGGAACAACAAATAATAACTTGACTTCTAGTTGATCATTTGGTATCAGAAGTGGCTTTTAGAAAGGCAAAGGCCTCTAGATTACGCTTCTTTTACCAAAATAAAATCTGATCATGCCTTGATTTTTTTTTATTATTATTTAATTAGGTCAGTAAGGTCTGACTTTGCTTAGACAAAAGTCTTGTCGCTTAACAGAAATAATGTACAGTATTGAATATAAAGTCATGGTGCAGTTGAGAAAGAATTAACATTGTGTATGACTCCTGAAGGACTGCATATATACATCTCTGCGCCGACTCAAATAACTTATTAATAAAGTCATCTGGAATGGCAAAGAACGCATTCTTGAGGACTCCCAGAGTTCATCAAGATTCTTTGGATTCATTCTCAATGCCTTCTTCATCTTACCCCAAACATGCTCAATAATGTTCATATCTGGTGACTGGCCTGGGCAATCTTGGAGCACCTTGACCTTCTTTCCTTTCAGGAGGCTGAAGTATGAGGAGCAGCGCTCTGCTGAAGATTTTGCCCTCTCCTGTGGTTTGTAATGTAATGGGCAGCACAAATGTCTTGATTCCTCAGGCTGTTGATGTTGCCGTCCACTCTGCAGATCTCTCACACACCCCCATACTGAATGTAACCCCAAACCATGATTTTTCCTTCACCAAACTTGACTGATTTTTGTGAGAATCTTGGGTCCATGCAGATTTCAATAGGTCTTCTGCAGTATTTGGAATGATTGGAATGCAGTTCAATGGATGATTTATTGTAAAAAAAATCTACCTTCTGCCACTTTTCTAAATGATAAACTAGAAATCAACTTATTATTTGTTTTTTTTACAACTAGGATTGATGATAAGACTTTTGACAGTACTGCTGCAAAGAAAAAGGTTTCTGAAGTCTGAAATGATCTGTAATTGGCAGAATCACCAATATGACACCTAAAAAGCAGGTATGATGCAGGATTTTGTTTTCTTGGTCATATGTGCTGATTTTTGTTTGCGTGGGCTAGAGTTAGTTTGTAGTTTTATTCAGAATCATTTTCACATTGTGTTTATTTGCTGTGCACCAAGGTGTGAAAGGCACACTTCACACTTATTTAATTGAACTACACTAACAGTGTGAATAAATAAACAAGTGGTGGATTAACTAAAGCAGTAGCATAAGGTCAGAGTTTATTAGCTTTGCTTGAAGCATAATAAAATCATTACATGTCAATCCATGACTTTCAATCAGCATTACCATCAAAGATGCTAATTTTTTTATTGTTTGTCGATACTTTGTGATTTGTGATTAAATTTGGTTTTAGATTGCACTAACACTACACAAAACAGATCTGATCACTGTGAGTATAAGAAGGCAAAGGGATACATTGTTTACTGCAGTATCCTGTGCGTGTTTTTTCCTCATGTGTCGGGCAGCTCTGCAGTCTCTCAGAGAATCTCTGCTGATGCAACACCCTCTGGTCCACTTCAGTCACATGTTTCTTCCCTCACACACCACCACCAAATCATGTCATTATGGTAAAGCTGCAATCACACACCAGAACAGCCAATTACATTCCAAACTCACCAGTTTGTCTAACCAAACCTCGTAATTTGCATTTTTTTAAAATGAGCTCATCATGAATGTCCAGCAAACCAATGTTTTGCATCTGGAATAAGCTAATTTTGTATACTTTTATAATGAACAGATATTTTCATACGTATATTTAAAGTTTGTGCATGGAATTAAACAGGTTTTCTTGTGGATTCCCCTGACTTTTATTGAACAAGGCATACAGATTTGTGATGTTATGTGGGTGAGTAAATGTTGACGTTATTTATTTTTAACCTCAGGCATACAAAAACCTATTAACACCACTGTGAGATTCAGACAGCAGGTTAAAGATTGAGCTGGGGGAAACATGTCAGTTAAACAGACCTCCTCTTCCTGAGACAGATAAGCACAGGATCGGTAAAGTCCAGACATCTCTGTCTTCCTGCATAATTGCGGCTGTCTAAAGACTGCAGTCAAGGAGGCTGTTATCAGAAGCATAACACAGAAGAGAGGGGTCTTTTGTGTCTGTGCACATACTGTGGTCAGTCGATATAGTGGTCAAATAGTCTTTAGCATCGACATGTCAGGAGAGGCCCAAAGGGAGAAAATGAATTTCGTTCAGTCTCTGAAATAAAACAATTTGGTCATTATTAGGGGCTTTTGCAAGGGGTAGTTACAGGAACTCAGAGGAACTAGCCACCAGGCCGGCTGCTCAATAAATAACTTCTCCCAGACAGTTTTAACATGACAAAACATGAAATAACCAATACATTTTTGATGCAAATGTGGAATTTTGAGAATCTTAATGCGATTTAAAAGGCAAGGCAAGGCAAGTTTATTTGTATAGTGCTTTACATAAACAGGAATAAAAGAAACAAGTATAAGAAAAATAAAAACAAATAATAAAAATGGTAAAAAAATTAAATAAATAAGCATAAAAACAGATAAAATGTGTTATAAAAGAATGAAAAAGAAGAAAAAAAATAGAATACTGCGATCTGTCGGACGTAGTACAGTGCTTATTCAGTAAAGGCACAGCTAAACAGATGTGTTTTCAGTCTCAATTTGAATGTGCCTAATGTTGGAGCACATCTGATCATTTCTGGAAGCTGATTCCAGCAGTGAGGGGCATAGTAGCTGAAAGCCGATTCACCCTGCTTTGACTGAACTCTTGGAATCTCTAGTTTATTTGATCCTACAGATCTGAGTGATCTGTTGGGTTTGTATTCAGTGAGCATATCTGTAATGTATTGAGGTCCTAGGCCATTTAGTGATTTATAGACCAGTAATAATACTTTAAAATCTATTCTGAATGTAACTGGGAGTCAGTGTAAAGACCTGAGGACAGGTGTGATGTGCTCTGATTTCCTGGTTCTGGTCAGAATTTTGGCCGCAGCGTTCTGGATGAGCTGTAACTGTCTGACTGTCTTTTTGGGAAGGCCAGTGAGGAGGCCGTTACAGTAATCCACCCTGCTGCTGATAAAGGCATGACCAAGTTTCTCTAAGTCTTCACTGGAAACAAAGCATCTAATTCTTGCAATGTTTTTGAGATGATAGTATGCTGATTTACTAACTTCTTTGACATGACTATTAAAACTCAGATCTGACTCCAGAGTCACACCAAGATTCTTGACCTTATTTTTGTTGTTTGACCCTTAGAGCCAAGGTACACATTCACCTTGAGAACCTCATCTCTGTTACCAAACGCAATCACTTCAGTTTTCTCTTTGTTTAACTGAAGAAAGTTTTGGCACATCCAATTGTTTATTGGACATTAATTAAAAGGGACAATATGTACGATTTTTAGATTCAAACTATGCAAAAACCACTTGTGATATGTTTTGTGAATGTTATATATTTAGCTGATTTTTGATTGTATTTTATCATGATTTTGATTCGTATTTATTATATTTATTAAATGTTTCGACTGCAATTTTCCTGGCATGAACTGTTGCCTGTATCAGAATTTCAAAATTTGGTTGACAATGCACTGTGACATTGAGATGTAATCAATAGTGTGACAATAAGCAGGGGCAGACTTAGTGATTTGGTGGCCCTCAGCAATTCTGGGTTTGGGGATGCACTTCTTAAAAAGTATTTAAATAAATATATTTTTAAAAAGTATATTTTATATATTTTAATATTCAAAAGAACCATTCAATAAATTCACAAATAAAAAACAAGTTCACAAACTTGTAACAATTTAAACTAAATTAGCCATTTTTGTGATTTGGATTTTAATATAAATAAAAAAAAGATTAATTCACAATCAAAGTAATCTTGTCAACATTTTTCATAGTTTAATAATTGCTGTTTGTGAATCAGTGGTTGTTATTGTTCACTGGGAAATCGTATTTTATGTGAACAATGCCTTTTATATCAAGCTCACAGTGCTCATCATCTGACAGGTGTTTCGGCCAGAAAGTAGGATCATGGAGGTAACTGTTTTATTGTTTGTCTTATATTTACTTTTCTCCCCTCAAATTTTCTCAAAATTCTCACTCTTGCACACTCTGCCTACTTCTACCTCAGCTCTATGCTGATTGCTGGCAGGCTGGCAGTGTCTTTGATTGAAGTGCTTAAACCTCGCGCATATGCAGTACGGAAGGAATGTTCCACTATTCATGGAGGCCCATCGGTTTTGAAAAGATTGAAAATATTAGCAGTTATAGAGAGATTTTACAACATAAGACAGATAATTTATAAAAGAACTATTTGATTAATATAGGCTTCTTGGCATTGGTCAGGGCCCCCTAATTCCCCGGGGCCCTAAGCAGCTGTTTAGCACTGGCCCTGACAAGGAGATCATATGAAATGCCACTGTAAACTGAAAAAAGATTGCTAAACAGGTAAGCACTACTGCTTATCCATGAACATGATTTCTGCAGGAGTGCCATAGGATGGAAGCTGATTTCACACTCGGTCACGATGCCTTCAAACCAGCTTTTGGTCATTGTTAATGTGCGCCCTGTAGTGGCAAAAATGATATAATGTGCATTTAAAGGGATTGTTCCGCTGTGTCGACCACTGATAAACAAATCCGAAGAATACTGAGTGAATTGCATGGAAAAGAGAGGAGCTGCACAATACACTAACTGACAAAAGCCTTGTCGTCGATCCCATTTGTAAGAGCAACAATTAATAACTTGACTTCTAGTCGATCATTTGGTAAAGTGGCAGAAGGTCGATTTTTCTGATGAATCATCTGTTGAACTTCATCCCAATCATTACAAATACTGCAGAAGACCTTCTGGAACCCGCATGGCCCCAAGATTCTCAAAGAAATCAGTCAAGTTTGGTGAAGAAAAATTCATGGTTTGGAGTTACAGTCAGTATAGGGGCATGTGAGAGATCTGCAGAGTGGATGGCAACATCAACAGCCTGAGGTATCAATACATTTGTGCTGCCCATTACATTACAAACCACAGGAGAGGGCAAATTCTGGGGTAAGATGGAGGAGGCATTGAAGATTAATCCAAAGAATCTTGATGAACTCTGGGAGTCCTGCAAAAATGCCTTGATGACTTTAAAATGACTTTAGACTTTTGTCTAAGCAAAGTCAGACCTTACTGTCCTAATTAAACATCAAGGCATGATCATATTTTATTTTTGTAAAATAAGTGTAATCTAGAGGCCTTTGCCTTTCATATAAGCCCCTTTTAAAACCAAATGATCAACTAGAAGTCAAGTTATTATTTGTTGTTCCTGAAACTTGGATAGGTGACAAGACTTTTGTCAGGTACTGTAGGTCTAGTTTGAGGAAATAAACATAAAATTTACATATTTGAACTTTGAACTGTTTAAAGCAGAACAGACATCGTAGATAAGACTGGTCATGTTCACCTCGTATCTCTTCACTTAATGTTTGACCCAACATTCCTGCAATAGCTTTCACCTCTGCCATTAGGAGCCTCCCACTGATGAAGGAATAAGCATGGGCATGTTTGCCAGCTGTTGGAAAGAAAGAAAGAAAGAAAAAACACCCTCAGAGTATCCCGAGCTCTCCCTACCGCAGAGCCGTCCCACACCTGCCGCCTTCCTACACTTCACCGCCAGGGTCCCTTAAAACATTAATGAGCTTTAAATTACTACTGCTTTAATTAAAGAAATTGAGTTTGACTGGGGATTTGACTATTTCCCCAGAGGGACCTTTCATCCTGCTTTCAGAAGAGAGCACTGCCAAGCATAGTTATCCTGCAATGCCAGGTGGTGAGAGTGAGAAAGAATAAACACTATCTTTTGGCAAGATGACCCGAAACAAGGCAGGGCTATTACGGCTACTGATGCTAAGTCATTTTGCCTTCTGTTTCTTACAGCTCAATGGAAATGTGTACAGCTGAGTGCAAACGAAAGCAGAATTGAAAGAAAACACTGTCTGAGTCTGCATGTGGAAGTTTCACACTCAGTAAATTTTAAGCTGCAGAAATTTCACACCCCCTTCATTAATGTGGAGAGCAGACTCTCATCAGTTCACAAAGAAAAGATTCTGATTTAAAGGTGAATTGTGCCAAATTTACACCACTAGTGTCTCCTAAGGGATTTGCAGTACAATTTTTGTTGCATGTAGGCTTCCCCTACGCTCTTATTCAGTGAAGAAAACATAATGTTGGCCTATTTTCTCACATTGGCATCCTTGGATTCAGAGTTTGAAATAACAGGACTGCTCAATATATAACAGTTTTCACCATTGTGCAAATTGCAAAGCCTTTATGATACAGTATTATTTCAAACTAACCACGTATGCAAGTAACTTGAATACAATAAAAGAGAATGAACTCATCTATTTAAGATATTTTTGTTTACCAGAGTGTTCTTGATACCATGTTTTCAGGTTAATAAACCTATTACCGTGCTGACAAAAAAGTTTATTGTTTGTTTACATTGGTTTAAAACACAATTCTGACCTGCAATTAGCATTTCTCAGGACTAACGTTGATAAGAATTGATAGAAATAAAGTCTAAATTGCTGGATTGCCCTTTACCTTGCAAATGTAAGACAGAATTAGAAGATTTTTACTTAGTATTATGAGTTTTTTTTCCAAGTCAGACTTGTAAGAATAAAAAATAGGAATTATGAGGGGAAAACGTAGGAATTGTGAGATATGAGCCATTAATTGCGAGGGGGAAAACTATATAAATAGTTATAAATAGTAGTGGCTTAAATGCTTTCTTTTAAATTCTGAGATGGAAACAAACTTTTAAAGATTCAGCAGGCCAAATTTGGTTGTCCCAATAGGCACCAGTGCAATGGATTTTAAAGAGCCCCTATTATGTGTTTTTGAAGCTTCCGTGCAGTGTGTAACACAGCTCTAAGTGAATAAAAACATGAGTCGAATAATTGAATCGTGTTGGGTTCGAATCTTTTGCTTGAACGCATCGTCGATATGGTACATCACCAAATATGAAGTGCCAGTTCCGGTAAAACGTGAACGCGCCTTTCCCTTCAGACACTAGCGGAGCGCGGAGGATCATGGGACTGATCATGATGGAGATTCGACTGTGAGGAATAAAGGGTTAAAGTTCATTTTCACAATAATACCACAGTAACCTTGTGCTGTGTTTGTTCCTGTCATTTTTCTGATGATTGATACAATAACCTACGCTGCAACATGGGTTTCGTTGACCGTTTGCTATTAAAGGTAGGAGCTGCAGAGATTATTATGTATGGGACTTTGTCAGACTTTCACATGGATTTTCCAGTAACTGTTACACTATTATCACAACATGTAAGTGTGATTAAAATTGTTGCCTCGTTTTCTGTAGTTTGCAAAATATATATTTACTTGTTTGTTATAACTTTTAATCGCTCCACGTGGCTTGTAAACACTCATCTATTATAGATCAGTGCTTGTATTGTATCTCTCAAGTTAAATCTTTATGGGCTATTCAGATATTGTGTCCAAAACCACGTTGAAAACGAGACGCATGCTTCTTCCTTTACCAATTTAAATGCGTTTCTGAACCAATTATGGCCATTTGCTATGGCCACCATCAGCTGTTCCTCACACACGCGGCGCGGTCAATTTTCAAAATAGTTAATAATAATTAATACTATATGCGTGTCGTTATTATTGGGGTTAGAGTTAAGAATAGAGCAATATGCTGGTGTTTCACTGCATTGCTTTATTGCATTCCTGCATTGGGCTCACACATACTGTGTGTTACTTCATAAGCATGGCGGGTGTTTCTCTCCGTCTTGCGATGAGCCCAGTCAACCAATCACAACAGACTGGGATTTAGCATCTGATTAGCATCACGCTAAGGAGGGGTTTGGGAACAAATGAATCGCTAAGTCATATGGGATAATAAGGTAAAAATAAAGTCATATTATAAGATAATGAAAGTGTTTTTTTAACCTTGCATGCATATCAACCTGTTGTTGGAGACCCCCAAAACCAAAATATGACCTTTTATGATGCAAAATAAGGGCTCTTTAAAAAGAGGTTGAAATCATTTGTAGAGATGCTGAAATCACCTAATCATCTTGGATATCAAATCATGGTTTTGGGTTATTGGGAGACACTATTAACCAGAGGTAACGGCTATTGATTTGTCTCTAATCTGTGAAGTTAGCAGGTATTTAATTTGAAACTGTAAGCCATTTTAGTGGCACAGCTAAAGATAAGACAACACTGAATACATTTCTAGAACTGCAGGGTTTATGTACCATTTCCCCCCTGAATTACAAGACACGTAGCTTTATTAAACGGAGCATCATTTCAGTCTTTTGAACTTCCTAATCAGAAATGAGCCGTCGGAAAGCAGTGTCACAGAGTCACAAAGCAAAATTCGATGTGTTGGAGAGAGCAACACTTGAATAAGACAGCAAGCAGGTGGTGGAGGGAGAGACAGAAGGAGAGGCAACTTTGTATGAAGGAAAAGCAGCAAAGAAACTATGGAGGCTCTGATTAGTAACGCCTGGATCCACACGTCAGCTGACAAAGATATCAGGTTAAATTTAGCAGGGGTTCTGTGAGGCAAACAGAGCAGAGTATGCCAGAGAAAACAACACTCCCACCATCTCTATTATCTGACCTCATATTTCAACCACAATATGTTTGAACTTACTGATAGCCAGAGGCTGGAGTAGCTTTCCTACACTGCTTAACATTTAAAACCATTTCCATTTTGACACAAAAGGAAGAGCTTTGCCCAGAGGAAATAGCGTGTGTCTTCCTTTATAAGCAGGATGTCAAGTGTTTTGTTTCTCTGCAGAAGCTCTTTTTCCTCTCATCCATGTCTTGTTAATTGAAGACTTTTGAATAATTCTTGTTCACTGTCATTTATAAACGTTTCTCTTTAAAAGAGGAAAAGAAACCATAATTTAATCACCATATAGTGACGTCCCAAACCTGCGTGATTTTCTGTCACTGAACACAAAAGGAGAATTGTATCGGTCATTCTTTTACGCTCATGTGGACTGAGGCTTTCTAACTACAAATGGACGCAAATGTACCATAAACGTACAAAGGCCCACATGACGCATGATTCAATAGCTTTCTATGCTCAAACAAAGACTGAAATCATTATTCACTGATAATTTCCCCCCAGTGAGCTGTTAACCACTGTGACTGGATCATTGAGTCAGTGAGATGAACTCGAGAACCAAATCAGACTGATTCATGAGTGAATCATTCACACCAGTTTTGTGAACTACATTAACCAAGTCACTGCGAAGACCACACTCAACAGAACAACTCATTCATTCATGACATTTTGACTGTGGTCATCAATGACTAAGTTTACATGGACATCAGAATGGGGAAGAAAGGTGATTTAAGTGACTTTGAACATGGCATGGTTGTTGGTGCCAGACAGGCTGGTCTGAGTATTTCAGAAACTGCCGATCAACATGGATTTTCACGCACAACCATCTCTAGGGTTTACAGAGAATGATGCGAAAAAAGGAAAATATCCTGTGAGCGGCAGTTCTGTGGGCGCAGATGCCTTGTTGATGCCAGAGGTCAGAGGAGAATGGCCAGACTGGTTCCAGCTGATAGAAAGACAACAGTAACCACTTGTTATAACTGCGGTATGCAGAAGAGCATGTCTGAAAACACAACATTTCCAACCTTGAGGTAGATGGGCTACACCAGCAGAAGACCACACCGGGTGCCACTCCTGTCAGCTAAGAACAGGAAACTGAGGCTACAATTTGCACAAGTACACCAAAATTGGACAATAAAGATTGGAAAAACGTTGCCTGATCTGATGAGTCTTGATTTCTGTTGCACCATTCGCATGGTAGGAAAAAAAAAAAGTTATTTAAATGTCAGTGCTTAAGTACATATTTTAGGTCATTTTACTTTATCCGAGTAGTTTATTATTGTTTTAGAAACTTTTACTTTAGGGGCGACGCAGTGGATAGTGCTGTTGTCTCACAGCAAGAAGGTCGCTGGTTCGAGCCTCGGCTGGGTCAGCTGACATTTCTGTGTGGAGTTTGCATGTTCTCCCCATATACATGTGGGTTTCCTCCAGGTGCTCCGGTTTTCCCCTCAAGTCCAAAGACATGCGCTATAAGTGAATTGGGTAAGCTAAATTGTCCATAGTGTTAATGTGTGAATGAGAGTGTATGGGTGTTTCCCAGTGATGGGTTGCAGCTGGAGGGGCATTCGCTGCGTAAAACATATGCTGGATAAGTTGGTGGTTCATTTCGCTGTGGCAACCCCTAATTAATAAAGGGACTAAGCCTTTACTTTACTTTAACTTCATTACATTCCACTGTATTTCCTAAATGAAGTTCAGTTAAAAGTTGTTGATTTTTATTTTTTTTAAAATGGGAGAAATTTTCACTTGCCCAGACATGACATAGCATAGTGTTTAACTAGTGAACAAACGGAATTTTATCAATTAACATTTAATTTGTGAATTGGACTGTCATCTGTTGTCATGAAATCAAAATTTACTCTACATAATTTTATGATGTATATATACATATGCACTTTATTAATTTGTAAAAATTCATTTGCCCTCCTAAAGTTTAATCAAATAGCATAACTATTCAACCCCCTCGAAACACTTTTTCTTCACTCCCTGGTTCCACAGAATTGCTTTAGGGCATGTCAGTGGGTGTCTCGTTTTTGGCTTTGAATTCGGTCATTCATCAATCTTCTATCATTTTGTTAGTAACACTTATCTTTCAACAATCCAACTGGTTCCCAAAGAACAAATCCATGCACCGTGCTACATTTTTGTCTCGTTTCAGGACCGTTTGAAGTCACGATAGTGGAAAAAAGGACAATCTTAACTTCCATTTTATGGAGACTTTAACAACTCATTCAAATGATTCATTCAGAGTGAGTCTCCAGTAAACAACTCACAGATTCAAAAGATCTGTTCAGAGTGAGTCTCTGGTAAATCATTCACTGACTTTATAAACTGATCTGAATGAGGGTCTGTGTGTGAGTGTGGTTTCACATGATTAATTATAAATGATCAGTGTAGTTATTAGATTATGACACGTTTTGGGAATCCATTAGTATACTTTTACTTAAGTAAATAAAAAAATCAAGCACTTTTGCATTGACTGAAGCTATATTGGCAAGGAGGCGTTTATACTTCTACTGGAGTATATTTATTAGGATATTTGTACTTTTTCCCAAATGCCAAATTTGTGTACCTGGTCCAACACTGCAAAAATCAGTACAGTACAGCATTTTTATCATTATCATGAACATTAAACATACATTAATGTGTTAAATTCTTTTTCACGAGTTCACACTTGCAACAGTTTCAGAATAAAGCGTATTTGGCGTGCTGTCCGGGGAGAGGGCTCTGAGCTCGGGGAAGACACCTAAACTCGAGTCATTCCTCTTATCAGGAAACAAAGAGGAATAGGGATTCGAGCGAAGTATCTAGCCCGGCCCCAGAACGCTCCCCAAAAATTGCTTATTTTGTTACAGGACAGCAGCCAGACAAGTGGGTGAGCCCCCCAAAATTTGCTGATCTTTAAAATTTGGAGGGGTGCTGTTAAGCTGATGGTTGTGCTTTGCAAGGTGTGTGTCTCGGGAGGAGGCAGTAACTGTATTGATGGTGATGCGTTAAGTGTCTCCAGCAGGAGTCGTCGCTCCCACGGGAGACGGGCGTCTCCCATAGGAGCGGTCACTGCGCTGGCAGTGGTGGTAAGGTGTACTTCTCCCATGGGAGCTGTCACTGCACTTGCAGTGATGCATAATTAAGGTGTACGTCTCCCGAGGGAGCTGTCACTGCGCTTGCAGTGGTGCATGATAAGGTGTACGTCTCCCATGGGAGCGGTCACTGCACATACAGTGGTGCATAATATATAAAGGTGTACGTCTCCCGTAGGAGCGGTCACTGTACTAGCAGTGGTGCATAATAATGAGGTGTGTGTCTCCCGAGGGAGCGGTCACTGCACTTGCAGTGGTGCATAAGATGTACGTCTCCCGTGGGAGCTGTCACCGCACTTGCGGTGGTGCATGATTATAAAGGTGTACGTCTCCCGTAGGAGCGGTCACCGCGCTAGCGGTGGTGCATAAAAAGGTGTACGTCTCCCGTGGGAGCAGTCTCTGCGCTTGCAGTGGTGCATAATAATGAGGTGTGCATCTCCTGTTGGAACGGCTATGTAGATGCTGTATTAGCGTTATAAAAATATATTATGCAAAGTGTATTTCGAAGGAAGTGTCGTGTCAATGAAGGAATGTGTTTTGAATAAGGGTTTGATGGACTTTTCTAATGTGAGAGCGGTCGGCTCGAATGTAGCACTTAAAGGCCTGTGAGGACCAGCGTCCGAGTGTTTGGATCTGCTGCTCTGATAGACCATTTTGTGCTGCAGTGGTGGCTGCACCTATTCTGAAGGAATGGCTGGAGAAATTGTCAGCTGGAAAGCCCGACTTAATTAGGACGCATTTAAGATGCTTCTGGAACCAGAAACGAGTGACTGGGCGATTGCTATCGTCTGTAAAAAGGGGGTCTGAAAGGGAAGTGGCTTGTGATCTCCTGATATGTGAAAATGCTAGCAGTGTTTGGTATGGATGGATAGGTGATTGAAGGTTGAAAATGTAAATGTAATGGCCTCTTTTTGCTTGATCAGTTTTGCTTTGTTTAATGAGGAAAGAAATGGTTTCGTTATCCAGCGTTACTAGATCGGATATGGTGGGATGAATGTTTGGGTTGAACCCTGATGTAATGGTGAGTTCTGAACACCTTAAAAATCCGAAGAAGGCTAAAATAAACATGGCGTCGAGAGTACGTGCTGTGTGGATTGATTCGTATCCTTTGCGAAGAGTGGATATGCATTTAGTGAGTGTTTTCAGTGTTATGGGTTGTCGGGTGTCATGACGTGTGGGGTGGGTTCTCTGTATGCCTTTCAAGAGAAGAGTTGTTTGCGAATTAGCTATGTGAGGTGCAGGGGAGCCGTAAATTAGTTTGTGGAAAAATTGAATTCCACTCAAATAGCCTTTAATGGAATTGATCTGGAGTTTTTTGATAATTGTGAGGTAGGATATGTAAGATGAAATGGAAAGTAGAGAAAAATCAGGAAATAGTATGTTATAACATGCATGGAATGTTTTAAAGCTTTTCCATGCTGTTAAATATGACTGCAGGGTTCTAGGAGCCACTGCCTGAAGGATAAAGTCGAGAGAGGCTCCAAGCAGGTTTTTTAAAGGATGATCTATGGGAATATCAGCTCTGAATAAGGAGGGACTTGGATTGGAAACTGATCCGCCTCTGGTGCCAAATGTCTGAATTTCTGACAGGATTTGGCTCCTGATGGTGTTGGAGACGGGTGGAGGATCCAGGGCGAGGGCGTTGGGTGGAACAGGTAGAGGCGTGGCTGTGGACAGAGAAAAAGACTTAGTGTGAAGAAGTGGCTGTGGGATGTTGGAGGCTAGAGCCGCTTGCGGAGGCATGCTCGCGCTACTGCTGGCCCTAGGATCACCGGTGGGAGGGAAAGAGAAAAGGGGAGGGGCTTCCGACGTTAGTGACGTCAGCGGAGGCGGCCTCACGCTGGAACTTGCGTCGGGGCCTGGAGGAAAGTTGTAAGCTAGGGCCGCTTGCGGAGGCATGCTCGCGCTGCTGACCCTAGGATCACCGGTGGGAGGAAAAGAGAAGAGAGGAGGGGCTGCCGACGTTAGTGACATCAGCGGAGGCGGCCTCACGCTGGAACTTGCGTCGGGGCCTGAAGGAAAGTTGTAAGCTAGGGCCGCTTGCGGAGGCATGCTCGCGCTGCTGCTGGCCCTAGGATCACCAGTGGGAGGAAAAGAGAAGAGAGGAGGGGCTGCCGACGTTAGTGACATCAGCGGAGGTGGCCTCGCGCTGGAACTTGCGTCGGGGCCTGAGAAAACCTGGGGAAGAAGAGGAGGAATTAGAGGAGCTGGGTTTTGAGCTGGGAGCTGAGGCGGCCTCGCGCTCGCACTGCTCGCAGGAGCTTGGGAGGAATGGGGAGGCAGGATGTGAATTTGGGCCTGTGCTTCCTGTAGCGACCCTGCGCTTGAGTTTGAAGGGGGGGCTGCGGGCCAAGGATATATTTGAGGATGAACTTCTGGTGCCGCTAGCGGAGGCAAGCTCACGCTATACTGGCGGCTCGAAGGAACGAGTCCAGAGCCGGCGTGGAGTCCCACTTCCGGGGTTTGAGATCCTACGTCCTCTGGACCTTGGGCTCTCCCCAGACTCGCTGACGGCCTGCTGCTGCGTCCGGGTCTGGAAGACTGGTTTCGATCCGGACGCTGGTATGGAGACTTTTGGACCTGGCCGGATTTTTTCGTGGCTTTGGAAGGTGGAGTGATGGAAGGAAGTGGTGCTCCGGATTGCAAGGCGTTATACATAGCCAGGAGGTCCGCCTTGGTGGTTCGGCGCGGAACGGTGACGCCTGCGCTGGCCAATGCTTGGCGGAGGTCAGAGACGGTGTTTATCCCTGTGGCTGGGACGGAGGACATGGCTGAGGCAAATGATGAGGCTGGAGAGGATTGCCTTCTGGGAGATGGAGATGGTGAGCCCCGTCTTGATCGGACAGCCGTGATTCTGGCTGAACGGCGGCCTCGAGGTGGAGCCGCGGGCTGAGCTGATGCGCTCTGCGGGGCTACGGAGCTTTGGGTACCGGCGGGAGATCTCAGAGGAGCCTCGGCAAGGAAGGCGTCGTCCTCTGCGAAGAGATTAATCTCAGACATTCTGCGTCGAAGTTTGGATGCTAAAGTCGTAAGATGCTGCAGGTAAGACAGCTTTGGTATATATAGGGGTTTGGTCAAGAACTGATTGGATAATAGAATAATTGTCAATGACGTATTTGATACTGAAACTTCTGCGCGTGCTCCTCCCGAAATTTGTTTATCAAACATCACTTGTTGAGAACATCAGATAGATTATGTCAGTCTGTATTTTACTGATAATCTATGTAGTCTGGTAAGGTTTTGTTTTTTATTTTTGTTATAAGCTGTCCACGCGGTGGCATTAAAAAGCAATTAGCACATGAAATGTTTTACTTTAAGGGAATTTATGACAGATTTCAAAGTTATTAGTTATTTAACAAGCAGTTTTTTTTTCACAGAACAGGTTTGGAACTGCATACGTACTGTATGCAGAAGTAAACAGTGAGCCTTTTCATTTTGGACTGAACTGTATCTTGGCCAGCTGCAGGATGGCAAACAGAACAATGAGCCGTATACTTATGCAAGCTATGCATGATTTAAAAGTAACTGTGAACATCTTTTCTCCGCTGTCCCCCTGTGAACCACTGCGCTGAACAGGTGCTCCTGTGAAACTGGAGAGGGGAACAATCTGCCCGTTTAAATATTGAACAGAGAAATCTGCATATAATTACCACATCAATGTCTCGTAAACAGACACCTGCATCATGAAGTTCAAGTTTTACTTTTCTGAAAACAGCCAAAAGCAAAATTATTAGCCCTCCTGTGAAATTGTTTAAGAGAGATTTTTAATAGTTTTTAATTAGTTTTAACAGCTATTTTAAAGAGCCCCTATTATGGGTTTTTGAAAATGAGCTTCCATGCAGCGTGCAACACAACTCTAAGTGAATGAAAACCTTTAAATGAAGTCCTTTAAATGATTTGTTGTTGGTCCGGATCTTTTGTTTGTTTGTTTTTATACTTTATTGTCCCTCAGGGGGAAATTTTGCCTGTTTGTATCGACGTCGACATGAAACAATACCAAATATGAAATACCTGATCTGGTAAAACATGAACGCGCCTTTCCCAGCAGACACGGATCATGGAATTGATCATGACGCGAAGATGAGAATCACTGACAGATGGAGATTCGGCTGTGGGGAATAGAGGGTTAAAGTTCCACACAACCTCACTATAGCCAACCCAGTGCTGTGTTTGTTCCTGTCATTTTTCTGATGATTGATACAATATCTTACACTGCAACGTGGGACTTCACAGCCATTTGTTATTAAAGGAAAGAGCTACTAATGTATGGGACTTTATCAGTAACTGTTACACAGTTTGTATGGATCAGTTTCTTCTTCCTCCAGATCGTGTAAGTGTTTCTCCTTCCTACACAATGTGAAATGTGATTAAAATTGTTGCTTCGTTTTCTATAGTTTGCAAAATATGTATTTAATTATGTGTTGTAACTTGTAATCGCTCCACACGGCTTGTAAACCTGTGAGACTATTCACATATTGCATCGAAAACCACGTTGAAAACGAGACCTGTGCTTTTTCCTTTACTGATAAATGTGTTTCTGAACTCGCGATCCTCTGCTGTTTGTCTTTGCTATGGCCACTATCAGCTGTTCCGGCACATATGTGGTGCGGTCAATTGTCAAAATAGTTGTCAACTTTTGCCACTGTGGATTATTACTGAATGTGTCCTTGTTATTATTGGGGCTAGGCTTAAGAGTAGAGTAATATGCTGGTGTTTAACTGCATTTCTTTAATGCACTCCTGCATTGGGCTCACAGATATACTTTGTGCCCTGATTACTTCTTTGGCGTTTCTGAATGCAGTCGAATTACAACCGACTGGGTCATCATACCAATCAGCGCAGATTAGCCTCACGCAAAGGAGGAATGTGGGAACAAATGAATTGCTGAACGAATCATATGGGAGTCGTTGGGATTATTCGGTAAAAATGAATGCATATTATAAGACAATGAAAGTGTTTTTTGACCTTGCATGCATATTGGCCTGTTGTTGGAGACCCCCAAAACCTAAATATGACCTTTTGTAATGCATAATAGGTGCTCTTTAAAAGTAACTAATTTCTTTTGTCCTTGCCATGATCACAGTGTATTATTTTAATAGTTGATTTGCAAGAAAGTTAGGCAAGTGAGTGGACAAAAATGGTTTGTTTTGTAATCAAAAAATAAGTAATTTCTTAAGGGGCTATTAAGATTAATCTTAAAAATAATTTAACAAATTAGAAAATGTCATTTATTTCAGCCGAACTAAAAGAACTATGACTTTAGAGTAATAATATAGGAAATACTGATAGAAAAAATGTCTTTGCTCTGTTAAACATCAATTTCACAGGAGGGCTGAAGATTTTGTCTTAGGTCAAAGACAAAATATCTCATTTTGGTAGCTAATAAACACATTAAATGCAAGTAAAGTGTAAACTTTTGGTGAAAAGAATTCCAAATGTAGGTGAAATAATGCCAAAATGCAAAATTGTCAATCAGTTTAAAAGTCCAGACTATGACTTTGCCATTACATCTTTAAATACACCTATGAAACGTGTTTGTTTGGCATGGTTAAATCTTGAAAGTTTTGGCAATTTTATTAAAATGACAGATTTTTACAATAAAGGTTTTATTGTAAGTAAGTATTAAAATAATAAGGGACTTTTATCACAAATGAGAAATTCAGGATCATGAAGTAATATTAAAATCACATTAATTCAAGAGTTCACACTTAGATATTGTTTGACAACTGTTAGCAGGTTTGGCGTGCTGTCCCGGGAGAGAACCCTGAGCTCGGAGATAGTTGAACCCAGGGCTCCCGCCTGGTCCATAGAGCATGTGAGGGGAGTACGAGATCAGGTAGTTCTCGAGAGCTCCCCGTGGTAAAGGAGGAAAGGAGGAGAAGGGGTGGATGGGGGTTTCTTCGGAAAACGAAGATAAGAGAGTAGTTCTAGCTAGGCTACTTATAGTGCATTGGGATTAATCTGATTGGCTAACTAATGAATGTAGATGGGTGGCCAGCTGCAGTCAATCATATCACGTGCTCCTCTCGAAATTAGTTTGTCAAACTTCACAAAATAATCATCAAAAGACAACCTGAAAATCACGTGGTGCAGCAGTAATGTGAGAGTTTTGTTCTCAAATATTTGATCATTTTACCTTTTCGTTGTAGGGTAACAAAACAATTAGAAAATAACTTTTACCATAGATATTTACATTAGATGTTGCCTACACTGTTGTTGTCTATTGGACGGAATGCGTCAATAGAGCTGCCATTTTAGTGCAGGTAGCGCTCCTTTGAATTGAATGTGGGACCAAGGTGCAGTGGAGGACTGTCCATGCAGAGCGATGATACAGGTATATACACATATATACATATATCTATGTCCTGGAGTTTTCCCCGGTGGTCAGTATGCAAATATTTTTTTTAAATTACGATAATTATAATTTTACATCACTTTTTTATACGATGGATAAGTGACTGCACGGGCATTGCTGACAAAGAGCATATTTTTGTGTGCATGGAAATGTAAATTTGATGATTTTATTCAACAATCTCTAGCATAAGCCTAGAATTTAGAGCAAGTTGGTGCTACTTTGTCTTCTGGTCAGTGCAGTAAGTGACAGTATTATCATCAATAACACTACTTGTTGAGCACAAAAGTTTGTAACATACAAAACGTAAAAAAAACCCCGAAATCTTACCTATAAAATGTTCTGCCTTTGTGCTTTGTTTTCTTTGTTTGCTCGTTGCTACACCCGTACACAGATTTAGATTCTCTTTAGTCTTGACTAAGTGCGGTTGAATGACTTTTGTTCTGAGAGCACTGTACAAATGTGGCGGTGCTATTGATGCATGCTCTAGCTCCCTATGCGATATCTAGTGTATATATCTATGACTCTATATTCAAGCATCTGCTTTTTATTTCAGATAAATGAGGTTAGGTTAAAGTTTTAAAGATGAGGAATATCTAGTTTGACATGGCTGCACACATGATAATTATTATTTCTACATAAAACCAAACCTACAACATAAGCTCTTCTCCACCTTCAGCACAACACTTGAAGCCTTGCAAATGCTGGTATATCCCTGTGGAAATGCAAATCTATTTTTCCCCAGGGTGCCACTATAAAACCGTTTACTGTTCCAGGATGCAGCCCTTATCTTGAGAATAAATCTCTCTGCGTCAGCTTTAAACTGAAAACAAAGGATGAGTGGATGGACGGCAACTGCAGGTCTGTTCATTTAGCGAATTCAAGAAACCTCATTTTCCATTTTAGTCTCTTAGTCTGTCAACACAATGATCACCATGAAAATTAGTTTATGGATCAAATGAACCAATCTTCTCACTGACACAGTAAAAACAATGTGTAAATTAACAGCTTTATCTGTTTATTTAATTTTCATGTTGAAAAAAGTAACTTTTACTGCTATTTTTAAGAGTATGAAGTGTAATATTGTCAGGGTTGGTGTGGCAAAGTAACGTTTTATTTTTGGAGGAGCATGCGCAGATGTTTTGACAAGGAAAATTTATTGTGACAAACATTCAATTATCCAATCAGCATAAGACCAAACCCCTTTAAATAATCAAGCATGTCCAATGATACCTCACAACTATTCGTATTTTTTTATTTACTGGCTAATTTGTATGAATTTGTATGATCTCATTCATACAATTTAGTACGATTTGCTCATCTCACAATGATGGTTGGGTTTAGGGGTCGGGTTTAATGCCACGCCTCCTTTTAAGCATCATACAATTTTAAATTTACATTTAGACATTTAGCAGATTCTTTTTTTCCCCACTTTTTTTCCTTACTGCAGGCACAGGATGTCAACATGATGTCATATTGACTTTATACCCCAACATACCCTAGCATCGTGGGGATGTTGGATTTTGTTTGGAAATGAAAATCAGGTTGACGTCAGAACCCAACATCGGGCCGATGTTAATGTCCAACTTCCAACCTAAAATCAACATCTAATAATGTTACACCCTGACGTTGTGTGGACATATCACTATGACATCTATCAGATGTTGGATTTTGGTCACTTTCCAACACAAACTAAATAAACTAAATATCAATGTAATTTGTCATTATTAGATGTCAAAATAACATCCTTAGATGCTGGCTAGAAATTAAAGTTTTTTAACTTTTTAGAAGTAATTTTGCATACTCTTCTGCTCGAAACCATTGAAAAATCGCTTGGGTTTGAATCCGGAAAAATGTCTTGAAAACGCTGACTATAACGAAAAAACGTAAAGCGTCCCGGTGTATAGGAGCCTTTATGTTAAATCTTGACAAATGGGAAAAATAGGTGCCCTTTAAGTCTGGGCTAGAATGTTCTCTTGGAAATAAAAAAATCTTTTCCGCTGCCTCCTCAAGAGAAATTTATTTATAAACTAATTTTGAGAGGATCACGTGCTTATGATTGCTTGTGGCTGGTCCCGCAATATTCAATTTATGATTCACCAATCAGACGATTCCTAAGCCACTATAAATACCCTTAGTTCTAAATAACAGCCATGTTCATTTTGAAGAATCCCCCCTTCCACTCCTATTCCTCCTCCTTTCCTAGATGGGTGGCCCGGTGGCCCAGTGGTTAGCACTGTTGCCTCACAGCAAGAATGTCATGGTACTAGTTCTTACTAAGCCAGCCGACATTTCTGTGCACAGTTTACACATTCTCCCCATGCTCACGTGAGGTTCCCCGGTTTCCTCCCACTGTCCAAAAACATGCAACTTAAGTTAATTGACTAATCCAAATGGGCACCATAGACATGCTTCTAGTAAGTAGTTATCTCTTAAGAGCAATCACTATCTGTTCATTAGCTGCTACAGCAGGGGAGTTCTTGAGATCTACCCGAGCTCAAACTCCCCTCTCATCAGGCTCGAGAATCTTATGAGCTTAATGATCAATCATCAGCTAAGTGTGAACTCTTTGTTTTTATTGTGCTTATTTTTTATTGTGCTTAGTTTTTATTGTCTCTCTCTCTCATTACAAAGGGAATCACATGAGTTAGGGTGTCTTTCCAAGCTTGGAGCCCTCTCCCTGGACGGTGCACCAAATATGCATAACAACTCATGAATCCCGGTCATAAACTGCCAGTGCTTTTTTGCAATGTTACAGACTTAGTTGTATATGTATTATTTCCCATACAACATACAGCTGAAGTCAGAATTATTAGCCCCCCCCCTGAATTATTAGCCCCCCTTTTATTTTTCCCCAATTTCTGTTTAGCAGACAGAAGATTTTTTTTCAACACATTTCTACACATAATAGTTTTAATAACTCATTTCTAATAACTGATTTATTTTATCTTTGCCTTGATGACAGCACATAATATTTGACTAGATATTTTTCAAGACACTTCTATACAGCTTAAAGTGACATCTAAAGGCTTAACTAGGTTAATTAGATTAACTAGGCAGGTTAGGGTAATTAGGCAAGTTATTGTGTACCGATGGTTTGTTCTGTAGTATATCGAAAAAAGATGAGCT
This sequence comes from Danio aesculapii, assembly GCF_903798145.1. NCBI lineage: Eukaryota > Metazoa > Chordata > Actinopteri > Cypriniformes > Danionidae > Danio > Danio aesculapii. The sequence continues at coordinate 43,678,493 of NC_079437.1, read as the reverse complement.
TAAAGGGGCTAATAATTTTGACCTTAAAAAGGTTTTAAAAAAATATAAAACTGCTTTTATTCTAGCCGAAATAAAACAAATAAGACTTTCTCCAGAAGAAAAAATTTTATCAGCCATACTGTGAACATTTCCTTGCTCTGTCAAACATAATTTGGGAAATATTCTTCAACTGTATGGTTTTAAAAACACTAAACATCAATTAGAGTGTAAACAGCATGTGTAAAGTGTACACCCTGTGCACCACATGATACAGAAATATTAATATTAATTATTTAAATAAGAGATATTTTTACAGTTAGGCTTTCTACCTGCTTCTTAAAGTGACAGCTCAGTGTGGCGAGGCCAATGACTCATGCTGCAGTGATAAAGCGTGCGTTTCACTGAAGCGTGACGGTGGAGAGAGCATCCATCTGTGCGTCACGTCTGTCTGTGCCAGTCTTCTCATCACCGATGGAGCTCTTCTCCAGATCTCCTCCTGTGTGCTAGAGCCAAAGAATCCCAACAACGGTTTTAATTGAAGCACCAGATATACTGTATGACACAGCCACCTCTGGCCTTTAGTTACAGTTGTGTCAGGCCATGTATCTCTGATCCTTGTTTTGGCTCATCAGACAGACATGATTCTGATGCCAATTGGCCCTTGTTGCAAATATATTCCCATCAGCAGACAACAAGCATCCGAGAGCAACATTTCAGCACATACTGGGATACTGTGTTACTGTATGCTTCTCATTGTTCTGGAAATAGATTGGCATTAATGACACTCTCTTGAAAAGCTGATCTTTTAAAGTAAATCTATTATTTATTTGCTACCAGTAAAGTTGGGAGCCTGTGGAAAAGTTTTAGGTCAAAAATTAATACAAAAATAGTTTTATGCATCCCACATAGCAAATGGACTTGGCCCAAATGTGGCCTCATTATGGTATTGCTGGCGTGTTGCTGGCACTGGCATGCATAATGTCAGCCGAATGTGTTCCATACATGGCAATGATGGCACTGCATGCTTGACGGCAAACTACATTTGGGCCAGTTGTGGATGGGAGGTGTGTGGCCCAGATCAGTGTAGCAATTGTTCACATTGTTTAGGTAACATTAGGTTGGGTTTTGGCTCAGTTTTTGGGGTTTCTGGTTAAAGTATAAACTTCCCAAAAATGTTTTTTGGCCCAGCTCCGGGCCACACAATAACGTTTCCCTTGGTCCAAGTACAGCAACGAATGACGGTCCTGAAGTGGCCCATAACTAGATTAAAGACAAGGCCACACATGGGCCATAATCAGCCTGAATCTCAGCCAATTTATCACCCTTAACTGGCCCTGAACTGTGCCAAAACAGGTTTATTATTGGTACCGATTCTCAGCTATAAGTTTATACTTTAACCAGAAACCCCAAAAACTGATGTGATATAATAATGAGGCCACATTTGGACCAAGTGCGTTTGCTACGTGGGCTATAGCTGAGAATCGTTTTTTTCATCTTACCCCAGATATGCTCAATAATGTTCATGTCTGGTGACTGGGCTGGCCAATCCTGGAGCACCTTGACCTTCTTTGCTTTCATGAGAAGGGGCGCTATCCTGCTTGAGAATTTACCCTCTCCTGTGGTTTGTAATGTAATGGGCAGCACAAATGTCTTGATACCTCAGGCTGTTGATGTTGCCATCCACTCTGCAGATCTCTCGCACACCCTCATACTGAATGTAACCCCAAACCATGATTTTTCCTTCACCAAACTTGACTGATTTCTAGTATGAGAATATTGGGTCCATGCTGGTTCCAATAGGTCTTTTGCAGTATTTGTGATGATTGGGATGCAGTTTAACAGATGATTCATCTTAAAAATGTACATTCTGCCACTTTTCCAAATGATTAACTAGAAATCAAGTAATTATCTGTTGCTCTTCCAACTAGGATCCACGACAAGACTTTTGTCAGGTAGTGTACACTAGCTTACCATTGAATTTGTTAGGTAGGGCAATATTTGGCCCAGATGTAACTGTGTGAAATTGTGGAATGGGATAAAAAACTGATCTAAATATTGAGAAAAAAAACTACTTAGCAATGCATATTACTAATCAAAAATGTATTTTTGTTACATTTAAAGATGAAAATTTACAAAATGTCTACATGGAAGATGTCCTTTACGCAATATTGTAATATTATTTGGCATAAAAATAGAATCTTGCAAAAGAATTTTGCCCCATACAATCTATTTTTGGTTATCACCAAAAAATATACGCATGCAACATCAGATTTGTTTTGTGATCCAAGTCACATTTTGTTCATCCCAAATAAAAATGTACATGTATATATTCATAAATTAAACAAGACATGGGCGGCTGGGTGGCGCAGTGGTTAGCACTGTCACCTCACAGCAAGAAATTCACTGGTTCAAGTCACGGTTGGGTCAGTTGGCATTTCTGTGTGGAGTTTGCATGTTTTCCCCATGTTGGTGTGGGTTTCCTCCGGGTGCTCCGGTTTCCCCCACAAGTCCAAAGAAATGTGGAATAGGTGAATTGAATAAGCTAAATTGGCCATAGGATATGTGTGTGAATGCAAGAGTGTATGGGTGTTTCCCAGTGCTGGTTTGTAGCTGGAAGGGCATCCACTGTGTAAAACATATTCTGCATAAGTTGGTGGTTCATTCCGATGTGGCGACCCCTGATAAATAAAGGGACTAAGTCGAAGTAAAATGAATGAGTGACATTCTAAAGTACTGAGAACACTCCTCTGTTGTCTGCACACAAATCTTTTCAAAAACACAAAGGACAACTTGTAAATTTCTATATCATTACTGTCAAGTAAATGTGCCCAAATCTTTTGTGAGATCCTGGATGTGCAGCTGGTTACTTCTGGCCGACTGCCACAGCACCATAAAAATGAACCATGAGCGTATTTCACTTTGGAATGTTTATGGCATTCTTGAGTTACTTAAACATATTGATTTACAGATTGGCAGCCAACAGTGTGCCCCCTTTCTATTTCTGCCAGCATTACACATCAGAGAAGCAATGTGTGAGCATGCAGATCTCAGATGCTTGCAGACCTGTGACCTGCTGAGAGAAGAACCCAACCAACCCTATAGTGCACACACGCATACACACACAGAGTGACCACTAATTAGACACTGATGAACTGAGTTTGGGTAATGAGTCAAGAGAAAAAGAAAGATTATATGTAAGCAACATTTAAACTAGGGGTATCGTAAAGACTTACTTAAACAGTGCTAAATGAATGTGACTCAAATAACATGTAAAATTATTATTTTTTAATTATTATGTGTTTTGTCATGTTTTATTGCTGTCTTTCTGCAGTTGAATCACTAATTCAGTGATTAATGAGATATGGTACTTTTCAGTAAGATATACTCTTTGTACAGTAACAAAATAATAGTGCTATTATTAGTATAAAAGAATATTTGGTTTGCAATATTTTAACATTTTCTTAAAGGGTTGGTCCACTACAATATGATATTTGAAACTTTAGTTGATGTGTAATGTAGCGGTGTGAACATAAACAACATCTCTGAATGTAATACGCTCAATGAAAAAGGAGACATTGGCTTTTACAGAGTTAGCTTAGCAAAGCCTACATCGTATGAAGTTTGGGGACTACAAAAAGGGTTACGCACATTCACCATGTGCATACACCCTGCACAGCAACGGGGCGTGGCCAGAGGTGCTGTAATGTTATAGAAGACAAAGCTAAAATGGCATCCAAATGCTGCCATTTTCACAGAGTTTGTTCTGTTTCTGTTTTGGGGCTTCCAAAAGACACGACACAAGGAGAGAAGTGCTTACAGTTTAATTTTAATTATGTTCCAGAGAATTATAAAAAATAAACAGCTAGCATTTGACAAAGGAGAGCTTCCAGAATCTCTCCCAGTTCAGTGCTGGATTTTGCTAAAAACTCCTCAAAGAAGGAGCAGCTCCAACCATAAGAGGACTGTGAGCCATAACCTGTAAGTATTTTTATTTGTTATTACATGCATAGTTTCTAGAGTTAATGGTAGGCCTATATTGTAGCAAGGATGTAAACAATGGGAAATGCTGTTTGGCACCGTTGACAGTTTACCTACAAATTCATATTAATCCATCAAACCGCTGTAAACAGCCACAATCTTCACCAGTGCTGCAGTGTCTCTCCATGTGGCCACTTTCCCTGCGTTTTACATCTCAAATAACAAACTCACAAAAGATATGTGCTTGAACTTTGCAACGCAGCGAACTGCGAAACTTAACGCATGACCCTGCGTTTTCGGTCTGACGCATTCGCGTGCGTATGAATGGAAGTCTATGGGAGGAAAAGCCCAGTGTGACCGCAGCTTTATCCTGGTGATGTGGAGCTGATCTGCGAATCACAGCACATTATGTTAGCTGACCAATCAGTGCCTCTTGAGGGCAGGCTTTCAGAGAAACTAGGAAATATGACGTTTTATTATTAGCTGAGAAGCAGTACTACTACTACTACCAGCAATAAAGTAAGATATATAAAAATAATGTGATTTTTCTACAAATGAAGCATGAGCACACATTGCTTTGCATTTCATAAACACAACCAAGCCTTAAAAATACACTGTGGACCACCCCTTTAACTCACCAAACAAAAATAAATGTTAATTACAGTAGTACACAGATTGCAACCCATATCAAACACACATGCCTGTGATTATCGAGTGCTGTTCAGGTCCTAATTAATTGGTTCAGGTGTGTTTGATCAGGGTTGGAGCTGAACTTTGCAGGAAGGTTGATCTCCAGGAACAGGGTTGAGCACCACTGTTGTAGAATAACAAAGTCAGTTGAATCAGTTATTATACACACTTGTGTAACGATTTAATATTCTAAAGAAAGTGTAAGTGTCCAAAACATGCTACCACAAATGTTGGGTTAATTCTCGTCAAGTGCTCATGTTTGCATTAGCTTTAATATTATATTTTCCATTTTAATCAACCCAACCCAACACTGGAAAACACCCATACACTCTTGCATTCACACACATACACTACGACCAAATTAGTTTATTCAATTGACCTATAGCGCATGTCTTTGGACTGTGGGGGAAACCTGAGCACCCGGAGGAAACCCACACAAACACGGGGAGAACATGCAAACTCCACACAGAAATGCCAACTGACTTAGCTGGGGGTCGAACCCGCAACTTTCTTGCTGTGAGGCGATCATGCTACCCACTACGCCACCGTGCAGCCCCCTCAATTACTTTAGACAGACGATTCCCTGGGGGAAGGGCTCAGGTCAGCCATGAGTTTCTGCAAATTTTGTGTGATTGGAATGTTTAGAAATGAAACTAAAGAGACAGTTGCTGTTTAATTATATTGATGATTCCTAATATGAAATGTAAACATAAACTTGGCAAGCAATTTTGGAGAATTTGATGTTTTCCCATTCAGACAGAATGTGTGAGTGCTACTACCCGAGAGGCGTTTCAAAGATGGCTGCGGAGTGACTTTGATATAACTGTATGTTTTTTCAGAAAATTTTTTTATACTGTTAGTTTATTGGTTATAGTTTAAGTTAACTAATAAGAATTCACACCAAACACAATAACGTGTGTTATTATTCACAATAAGTAACAATAAAATTATTCTGCTTATTATAAGCACATGCTGCAGTTTTGTCCTCTCACACTTTAAATATTCGCCATCTTTAAAGCAGGATGAATTCTAATAGGTTGTCAATGTTTTTATTAGCCATCAGCTAAAAATAAAATACTGAATCACTTCTTTCCTTAATTAAAGACTTAAAGCTATATCTTTATAGTTATCACCCTTGAAGATTTAATACTTAAAAAGGTTTTGAAAAATCCCTAAGAATAAATGTTTCACCCTTGCTACTGATAAGCAAATACCACCAACAATAAGAGCTTCTTTGCACTCAAGCTCACCTAAGCACAGAAACATATTGCAAATGCTTCAAAGCCTTTGGAGGGGTTTCAGAGGAGTCAGATGGGAGTCTCGGGACAGGCTTTTGTCCATCCTGTGCTCTGTTCTCTAGTCTGGCTGAACTTTACAGCTGGTGCCTGCATGAGTCCTCTGGGAGCGTCCAGGTGTTCAGGAGTCATCCTGCTGCTCCTGCTGACAGATACCGGGACCGTGGAGGGCCGCTCAGTCACAGCCCCAATCTGTAAGTCCCATTAAAGCCACTGCACATCATGTTGTCCCTTTAAACTAATGCCAACTCTGAACTCTTGCCTGTGTAATGTCTTACAAAAATTGTTACAGTTATACATTTGATATCTGACATGAAATAATAAAAAAACACTATAGTAATTTATGGTACTGTAAATGCTGTAAAAACTTTGTATGTTTTTGAAGCATACTGTTAGGGCTGCACGATATACTGGAAAAATATGCTATATTGAGTATTACGATAAATAGCTAAATGGTATTTTTATCAGCTGTGTTTTAAATTCATTTATTTATTTAATTATATTGAAATAAACACATAAATGTTATTCTTCAGATCCAATTAATTCTAAGTCAGACTAAAAAACTGAGTAAAGACGCAAACATTTAGTTTTTAAAACACTTTGGGCCCTATCATACACTAGGTGCAATAAGGCACAAGACGTGTTTGGGGCTATTTGTTGCCATTTTCTGACCAGACCAACCCTAATTTTCCTTTTTTCGCCACGTTGTTTAAATAGCAAATCCATTTGCACCACTTTGTGGACTCATGGGTGTGCCAGTCTAGAAAGGAGGTGTGTTAAGGTGCATTGTTGGCGCAGTGCTATTTTGAGGAACTGAAATAGACTGTGCAATTGACCACCTCAAAGCAGATCTAAAGTCCAGCACAGAGTGTGTTAATTGTACGCCTTAAACACTTACACATTGCTTAATAGACACAGGATGTACACAGTGTAAAACCCAAAAATTTAAGGTAACTTAAACCATTTGAGGAAACTGATTTCAACAAACCATTTAAGTTTAAAAAGTAACCCTTTGAGTACTGTGAACTTAATCCATTTGAGTAAACAAAGCAATTTGAGCACAGTAAAACCAGATTAATGAATAAAATCAAACCAACTGAGTGCTGTAAAACCCAATTAGTTAAAGAGCCCATATTATACATGAAATAGGGTCATATTTAGGTTGTAAGGGTCTCCAACAACAGTCTAATATGCATGCAAGGTCATAAAACACTTTGATGGTCTTATAATCTGCATTTCGTTTTACCTAATTATCCCAACGACTCCCATATGAATCGTTCAGCGATTCATTTGTTCCCAACCCCCTCCTCAGCGCGAAGCTAATCTGCGCTGATTGGACCGATGACAGCCTGCTGCGATTGGTCGACACGGACAAGGCTTCAGCACGAGACAGAGTGAAATGCCCAGCTGGTAATCAACTATATAAAAGTAGTCACAGTGCACACGCGCTTCATAGTGTAAGGCTTTTTTCACACACACACACAACGCTCCTCAGAAGAACTAGGGAAAGCGACGCGAGTCTCTCTCTCTCTCTCTCTCTCTCTCTCTCTCACACACACACACACACACACAACGCTCCTCAGAAAAACTAGGGAAAGCGACGCGAGTGTCTCTCTCTCTCTCTCTCACACACACACACAACGCTCCTCAGAAGAACTAGGGAAAGCGACGCGAGTCTCTCTCTCTCTCTCTCCCTCTCTCTCTCACACACACACACACACACACAACGCTCCTCAGAAGAACTAGGGAAAGCGACGCGAGTCTCTCTCTCTCTCTCTCTCTCTCTCTCTCTCTCACACACACACACACACACACACACACAAAGCTCCTCAGAAGAACTAGGGAACGTGACACGAGTCTCCTGTCTCCTAGCTTACGATCGATCGCCATAGCAACGACAAACGGCAGTGGAACGCGAGCTCACAAAAGCCTTTAACGTTAAATCCGTAAACAAAGCGGCACGCGTCGCGTTTTTAACGTGGCTTACATGTGATAAGAGAATATAAAGAGTAACCGCGTGTACTGTACCAGGTTAACAACTCATCTTTGGGTAGAGACTGTCAATATTATCCATCTGAGCACAGCGTGACTTCATTGGACCGGCGGCGTCTGTGTGTGTGTGTCTAGTGTTTTTTCTGTGTTAGTGGGCGGGGCCGCAGGTTTCAAATCTCCCTGGTTTGCGCGCGTAACTACTGGCGAGGCTTGTGTTTCGTGGCTGCGTCATCGCGAAACACCTAATGACTCGTTATCAAGGCGACTCGTTTGAAGCACTATGAGTCGACTCTTTTATAGACGAATCAATAGTTTTAAACACTGTACACTTACAGATTTAAGCCTTAGCTGGATATTTCACTTCACTTAGAGCTGTGTTACACACTACATGGAAGGGCATTTTCAAAAACCCATAATATGGGCTCTTTAAGGCAACTCAAACCATTTGTGGAAACCGATTGCTACAAACCATTTGAGTTAAAAAAACTAATCTATATGAGTACTGTGAACCTACTCCATTTAAGTTGAAGTAATGAGGTATTTAATTAACTCATTACCTTCAACACTGAGTTCAAAACTTTTTCAAATGAGTAGAATTAACTTTCAGTAAATTTTGAGTTAACTACACTCACTTCATTTGATCAAGTTAACTGTTGGGTTGTACAGCAATACAGAAATATCTTTACAAATTAAAAAATTATTATTTTCTACCTAAATATATAAACCACTGCCTCCATGCCTTTTTCACCTTGGGGGGCTTTTTCAATTTATTCATGACAATTTGTATAATGTGATTATTATTAGCAGTATTATTTATTATATGCATATTTACATTTGTTTTTATAAAAACAAGTTTAGATTTGTCCACCTGTTGGGTTTTGGAGACTTATGCATCAACATATCGGGCATAAGAATAGGATGTGTGTTTGGATATAACTCTTTTTTTTACCACACTTCATTATTATTGTTCATTTATTCGTTTGATGGAAATTAAAACTGAATTTATTATTATTATTTTTTTTATCTTTGTGCTTAACAAACCAAATTAAATAAATAGGCTAATGGATGTCTTCAGTGGAGTGAGTTTCCACCATTTCCTTATTCCACAAAAGTAAAGGAGTAAAGCATTAAAGTAAAGTAAATGGCAGCGCAGCGCGGGGTGGATTCATCGTGTCAGAGAGACCGAAAGAAAAAGGAGAGAGAGAGAGAGAGAGAGAGAGAGAGAGAGAGGGAGAGAGAAAAAGGTCCTGAAGAGGAGAGATTGTTGCTACTTTTGTACTATTTGTCTTAAGTAAAATCAGTGTCCATTGAGACAATCCCTTTATATTACTTAATATTATTACTTATTTTTTAAAAGATATAGGATACTTTACTCGTTACTTAAAAAAGTAATATTGTTACGTAACTCACTTTACTTGTAATGCGTTACCCCCAACACTGCTTACAGTTTATTAGTTTACTGTAGTTAATGCTACGGTAGCAGTTGTAAACAGTATATATATATATATATATATATATATATATATATATATATATATATATATATATATATATATATATATATATATATATATATATATATATATATATATATATATATATATATATAGTATAATACACGTTACTATACTATAGTTAAAAACACACTATATTTTTACTACTACAGTATTTTTTCCATGTTGGATCTAACCCTAAAAAAGCATGCTTATCTCTGAGTTTATGCAAGAATGAAAACTTTCTGGAACATTCCTATCAAACAAACATGGGCCAAACTACGGTTTTCCTAAAGCAAGAGGGAAAAGATGGGTTGATAATAATGTTGTTCAAGCCACAAAGTCTAAAAACCTACATGTAACCTTAAACCCGGCTCTGCGATCTGATCGGTGCGGTTCTCCATGACATGTTTTTAAACATTTCTGCACCACAAACACACTCTCTCTCTCTGAGATCTCTCACAAATCTCAGGCATTCTTGAGGAATGGGCAGTATGAAAGGCATGGATATATGAAACCACAGCTATTTTACAATATTGTTCAGTTGTTATTTCTCTGTTGAGAATGTTATTATTAAAATACAACTTACAAACCATTTTACTTGACTGACAAGTGACTTTCAAAATATTGGCATCAGCTGGTGAAAGAAATATTCTTATTGTTGTAGTTGTAAATATAATAATATTGTGTAATATTGTTATTAGGAGGCAGCACGTTGGTGCAGTGGGTAGCACAATCGCCTCACAGCAAGAATGTCGCTGGTTCGAGCCCCAGCTGGGTCAGTTGGCATTTTTGTGTGGAGTTTGCATGTTCTTCCCATGTTCATGTGGGTTTCCTCCGCAGGTGCTCCGGTTTCCCCGACATGTCCAAAGACGTGTGCTATAGGTGAATTGGGTAAGCTAAATTGGCCATAGTGTATATGTGTGATTGAGTGTGTATGGATGTTTCCCAGTGATGGGTTGCAGCTGGAAGGGCATCCGCTGCGTAAAACATAAGTTGGATAAGTTGGCAGTTCATTCCGCTGTGGCTACCCCAGATTAATAAAGGCACTAAGCCAAAAAGAAAATGAATGAATGAATTGTTATCAAGGCTGCATGATATTGGAAACTTACATTGCGATATTTAAATTTTCTGTGATTTATATTGCGTTGTTTCACTAAATAACTGAAATAATTAATCATTTTAGATTGATTGGGATGATTTTGTAAGGGAATAGATAAAACATAATAAACAAATTACAAGCAGAGATAAGTAGAGCAAACATTCAACAGTATACAGGTACAGAAATCAAACAATCAAACGTACAATAAAGCTGTCTATTCTTCATTGTGTAAATAATTCAATATAATTAATCTTAAAAAGTTAACACAGGCCATAAAAAACACAAACAACTGATAAACTTTCACTTTATTATGGTTGAACTGAAATGCCAAAATAAATTAAATTGGCCATAGTATATGTGTGTGAATGAGTGTGTATGGATGTTTCCCAGTACTGGGTTGCAGCTGGAAGGGCATCTGTTGTGTAAAACATGTGCTGGATAAGATGGCGGTTCATTCCGCTGTGGCAACCACTAATGAATAAAGGGACTGAGCCGAAGGAAAATGAATGAATGAAAAGAAAGAAACTCAAAAACGTTTGATACAAGTAAAGGATAAGTAAATAATCATTTAATTGTCCTATAACTCTCATCTCACACGCACGCGTCACTGGCCCTTTAAGAAAGTGTCCCAGAGTACCTTGCGTTTGCTAAACGTAAACAAACCCGCGTTACCGAAAGTAAATGGATTGACTAAAGCTTCTGCTACTCGTTATTCATCAGCATACATCCACTAAGCACAAGAGACAGCAGTACGACACGCTTTTAAGTTTTTTTCTTAGTCATAAACTGCACATGATGCAGCACTTAGCTAATTTAAATATTTAATGTTAGCTATAAAAGCGACATGACACATAGACGTGATCAAACAGCCTTAATATTAAGTCGTGCTCTTTGAATTGGTTTCATTGAGTGTTTAAAACATCTTGTACTGTAAGTTACACGTGCAGATTCAAAGTATAGCGTTTGGCAAAGTGTAAATATACTGTAAATTTATAATGACAACACGGAAGAGAAATAAACCATCATTACCTGAGTCAGATTCTGATGAGACTGAATGTGAAGCTGCCAAGAGACTCGTGCAGTGTCGGTCTGACATGAACACTGTGGGTCATAATGATCATCTTCTTCATCATCACCTCAGCCCTTATTTCTCGATGAGAGACTCTGTCAGACTGACGTACAGCTTCTTCAATCAGCCCTGCGTCGAGCTGGCCAAGGATTTTCTCGGCAAGGTAAGGTGATGAACCTAATTTTATGAAATCATTTTATTCCCCTACAAGAATGAACCATATTATAGTTAAATGGTTTTAACCATGTTTAATTCCTGCAGTGATCACCTTTTGTATAACCACATTTACTACAGCTTAGTTAAAGTATAGCAAAACCAAGGTGGATTTGTGGTTAACTTGGTTTCATTTTTATATGGATTTATTGTTATTTGAAGTAAAACCATGGAACATTTACGTAAAAAATACACTCACCGGCCAGTTTATTAGGTACACCTTACTAGTTTCGGGTTGAACTGCAGCCGATTGTCTTGACCTATGCTGCGTCCCAATTCGCATACTACTACACCCTGTATTTTTTTAACTACATATTTGTACATACTACTACAGTATGTACTTTTTTTTGAATGAGTGTGTAACAGAAAAGTATGCACGCTTTTGGGACATACTACTTCCTCATTAACAGATCGTTGTGTTGCTTAGTTACGAGCCCTGTCAATCATCCACATATCATCCACATTTCATTCATATTTAATTCCCTACCTTATTGGAGAAGCAGCAGCAGCAGCAGGTTAATCACCCATTCACGAGTCTTTCATGCAGAGAAATCTCCTCAGGTGTTTGGATAATTCTGCATTCAGACGTTAATGTCCAAACACGTCTTTATAAAAGTTCAGTATTGCTGTTGCAGATGAAAAATAACACAGAAAACGCGATTAAAACATGTTCCAGTGGGCTAGATATTAAATAACAGTCATACAAACATCTTTACCGAAGCCTCTCTACTCTCGCGCATCCATCATGTTTGTAGTTTACACTTTTTACCCCCGTGTTTGTAGTTCTAAATCGAATTCACGTCCTACCCGCAATGTATTGTGGGCAATATCAGCGGTTAGAGTATGGATTTTATACTGTCATTGGTATGGACGCTGATTAGTGCCCTACAAACCTCTCATACACACGCACGCACGCACACAAATATATATTTGCTGTTGACATGACGTTGCATTTTCACTGTATTTCACAAGTATTGTCATCTTTTAAAGCCAAGTAAATGCTTAAACATTTTATATGAATGACTTTCATATAAAATAAATGGCACTATATACAGTAAGTCTCCAACAATGAAGATAAATCCCTCTCGTGCCCCCTCAGTTGTTTTTCTTAATTTTTGATATGACACATCATAGGACATATTTAAGGTACAGTTTAGTAAAATGCTTTACATAAACAGAAAAAAGAGATACGTAGAAGAAAATAAAACAAATAATAAAAATGGTTAAAAACATTAAAATGTGTTAAAACCAAGTGGCAACCTCCCGCTCTCCCTCGGGAAGCCGATACGGAAGTAACTGAAACTGCAATTCATCGACTTTCCTTTAGGGGCTGGCTCCAGGGAATCCAGATGTTCTCTGACTGCAATGGGAAATTGGCCAATTTTACAGCTGATAAAAACATGCTTACAGCCTGGTACAAAAGATGGTTTTGGTTCATATAGTTAATATTACCCTTCATGACAACTGCGAGAGGGTGAATTTTTTTATAAGTCATCCTTTATATTAAGTTTTATTAAGTTTGCATAATTAAGGGCGTGGCCACTTGAGTGACAGTTAGGTCTTGCTGCTTGCTATCTCGTCACCTCAGCTGATTCTGGCTGATTAGCCACTGAACTCGGCATATACATCATATTTTTGTGTTGTTTTATGTGGCTTTACACAGTCAGTTGCTTTTTGTATTATTTCATACAACTATTAGATGATATGGCATGCTGTGTGCACTTAATTGTGCTCACAAACCATTCACGTGGCCTCCATTTCCCAGGTGAGTGAAATTATATACTTATATACCATCTCTATAAATGTATTTGTTTTATTTAAGATAATTGATCATTTATCATTTTCTTTAGAACTTGAATGCACTCCAGAATCTGACAGATTGATTAGCTGTAGGCTATAAAACAGTTATCTGAAACATTGTCATACAGTTTTATGCCTGGATTTCATAAATAGCCTTCTATTTACTAACACAGACTGCATTTGAAGTATTTGGAAGTAATTTGCGTTTTCCTCCTGTAGAAAAACATCATAAGAACAATGCTTAGTGGCTCAATGTGTTACAACAGTGTTTTTAAAAGTCTAAACACTTTATTGATATAGTGTACAACCAAGCACATGTGGTCAGAACACAATTGAGTCGCAGGTAATGAAGTATTAAGTGTTTCTCCCAAAGAAAAGACCGTCTCAGCCATAGACTGTAAAATATATGGACGTAGCATCCGTGACGTCACCCATAGGTTTCTGAAGAGCGCAAATGAAGCTAAAAGTAAAACAAAAAACAAAAAAAAACAAAAAAAAACAAAAATGAAGCTAAAAGTAGGCGCGGCCAACCATCGACATTTTGTTCGCGCGTCATCGCACCCACGGCGGGATACCAAACAAGGGCAAAAAGGCGGAGAGTGAGCGGAGCTACAGACACGTGCTGTCATTTTGCTTGGACCTGGCAGACAGACTTTACTTTGGGAGAAACGCTTAATACTTTATTACCTGCGACTCGTTTGGGTTCTGACCACATGTGCTTGGTTGTACACTATATCAATAAAGTGTTTAGACTTTTAAAAACACTGTAGTAATACATTGAGCCACTAAGCAGTGTTCTTATGACATTTTTCAACAGGAGGAAAACCCGAATTACTTCCAAACACTTCAATTAATATCTGTGTTAGTAAATGCAAGACTATTGATGAAATCCAGGCATAACACTGTATGACAACGCTTCATATGACTGTTTTATAGCCTACAGCTAATCAATCTGTCACATTCTGGAGGGTATTACATCTCTAAAGAACATTATAAATGATAAATGATCTTAAATAATACACACACATTTATAGAGATGGTATACAAGTATATAACTTTACTCACCAGGGAAACGGGGGCCACGTGAATGGTTTGTGAGCTCAATTACGTGCACACAGCATACCACATCATCTGATAATTGTAGGAAATAATCCCAAAAGACAATTGACTGTGTAAAGAAACATTAACCAACACAAAAATGCGATGTATATGCCGAGTTTATCGGCTAATTAGCCGTAATCAGCTCAGGTGACGAGACAGCGAGCAGCGTGACCTAGCTGTCACTCAAGTGGCCACGCCCTTAATTATGCAGACTTAATATAACTTAATAAAACGAAACGGATGAGTTATAAAAAAATTCACCCCCCTCACATTTGTCATGAAGGTTTATCATGGCTAAATGCACCAAAGCCATCATTTGTACCAGGCTGTAAGCATGTTTTTATCAGCTGTAAAAATGGCCAATTTCCCATTGCAGTCAGAAATGACCTGGACTTCCTGGAGCCAGCCCCCCAAGGCGAGTCGATGAATTGCAGTTTTAGTTACTTCCGTATTGGCTTCCCGAGGGAGAGCGGGAGGTTGCCCCTTGGTCTTAGCAAAATGCTTTTCGGCATCTGTAGCTCCACTGACGTTCCGCCTCTTTGCCCTCATTTAGTCACCCCCTTGGTGGATGCGATGACGCTTGAACAAAATGGCGATGGTTGGCCACGCCTACTTGAAGCCTCATTTGCGCTCTTCAGAAACCTATGGGTGACGTCACGGACTCTACGTCCATATCTTTTGCAGTCTATGGTTAAAGCAGGTTATAAAAGAATCAAGTCACTATGAAAATAAAGACATAATAATGCGATCTGTCAGACGCAGCACAGTGCTCATTCAGTAAAGGCCCAGCTTAACAGATGTGTTTTCAGTCTTGATTTGAATGTGCCTAATGTTGGAGCACATCTAATCATTTCTGGTAGCTGATTCCAGCAACCGGGGCGCAGGGGTGTAATCTGTTAGGTTTGTATTCAGTTATATTCAATTTTGCTGTGGATAAATTCCTTGCTCTGTTAAACATCATTCACAGGAGGCCTAATAATTTTGACTTCAGCTGAATAGACCATATAAATTATATTATATTCACATATAGATAGATCCTTCTCCTGTCAATCGAGACCAAAAACACCCCAAAGCCTAAAAACACTAACAACAGGAACTGTGTTGAAATCATGAAGTGACGCCCAGAAATGAGTAACAGTCCGAGCAAACACTCATTACTCCTTGGCCAGAAACTCATTTCTGACTCCATGGAAGAAAATGTTTCTGCAAAGCCACAAAATTGCGCCAGAGCCTAGTGAAGTGACGGATTTAAGTGTAAATGTGAAGATGTAAAGTTGTGAATGGCTGTCCCTTATGAGTGCGAACACATTTGAAAGACGGAGTTAAAGGAAGGAAAGAAGTCTTTGAGTCCAGGGCACAGAATAGACCTGAACGGACACACAGGGGCCTAATTTGCATTTTAATGAGGTTTAAAATGGAACGAAGGCTGCAGAAATCCCACAGAATTAGCCACACGGCTCTGTGAGAGTTTCAGTTTCGGGTTCAGTTATAACCAGCACAAAAAAGCATAGTCTTGTTTGTTTCTAGTGTGCTGTGGTGTAAATATAAAGTGTTTAATGAGACGCATGTTTAAGGGCATCCGGTGTGAGCAGTGATAGTTTGCTTAGCATGACCGAGCACTGTTTAGCTTGACAATGTGCAGCTGGTGAGGATAAGGTGTATGGCAAGCTATTTTTACATTTATCACCAATCCTTGATATTTACAGTTTCATTTTGTGACTAAAACCATAATTCTTTTGATATAAAGAAATGTCTTATTGATTATTACATATTTTATGGCAAGCTTTTTGGACTTTTAATTCACAAGATGCTGGATATGAATTCTTAAAGGGATAGTTCACCCAAAAATGAAAATATACTCACCAATTACTCACCCTAAATTCATTCAATTCTATTCAAGTGTATTTGTATTGCGCTTTTTACAAGAATTGTTGTTTCAAAGCAGCTTTACAAAAGGTGCACATTACTGCAGTACAATTAAAATAAGAATCAAATATAAGTTATTACACTACCTGACACCGGTCTTGTTCTTGATCCCATTTGTAAGAGCAACAACTAATAACTTGACTTCTAGACGATCATTAGGTAAAGTGGCAGAAGGTAGATTTTTCCGATGAATCATCTGTTGAACTGCATCCCAACCATCACGAACACTGCAGAAGATCTATTGGAACCCGCATGGACCCAATATTCTCACAGAAATCAGTCAAGTTTGATGAAGGAAAAATCATGGTTTGGGGTTACATTCAGTATGGGGCGTGCGAGAGATCTGCAGAGTGGATGGCAACATCAACAGCCTGAAGCCTGGTTTATTTTATTTTAGATTAGATTCAACTTTATTGTCATTACACATGTACAAGTACAAGGCAACGAAATGCAGTTTAGGTCTA
Organism: Danio aesculapii; assembly: GCF_903798145.1. Taxonomy (NCBI): domain Eukaryota; kingdom Metazoa; phylum Chordata; class Actinopteri; order Cypriniformes; family Danionidae; genus Danio; species Danio aesculapii. The sequence goes on along the minus strand of NC_079437.1, from coordinate 43,661,391 downwards.
ACCAGCAGTGCAATAGCAGCAAGTGCAGGATACAGGTATAAGTTATAAAGTGCAGTTATAGAAAAACTATGGTAATATTTACAGATGGATGTACTATAAACATTATATACAGGTTGTATTAGCTATGAACAGAGATTTACAACAAATGAATATATGTACATATTATACTTCTGCGTTGAGGGATGGCTTGACCCACGGCGCATGCCTTGCATGTTGCTCTGCATTTATACTTCTGCCTGCTGTTGTGTTGCTCTGCATTAACACTTCCAAAACGCTAGCTGGCAGGTTTTTATGTTCCTCTGTGTTGAGTTTCTTTGCTGGTGTTTTGTTTTTTCCGAATGCTACTTTAATGTACAAGTGGCTCAAACTTGCTCATTCAGAGGCGGAAAACGGAGGACGTGCAACAACTTTAATCATAAGGTAAACACAAAACAAAACTTTCCATCTGGAGCTCCTTCACGGGACTTGACACTTGTAGATACTCGTCAGCGATACCAAGCTGACTAATCACAGAGCTTGTCCTACTGTTGTTGCGTCATTAAATTTTTTTGAGAGGTTCGTGTCAGCTTCGGCCACGGCAAGGGCTGTGCGACCATGCAAAGGCTGGGCCTGAGTATACGTGTGTGCTTGACGCAGAAGTATAAATCAGCCTCGAGGAATCAAGACATTTGTGCTGCCCATTACATTACAAACCACAGGAGAGGGCAAATTCTTCAGCAGGATAGTACTCCTCATACTTCAGCCTCCACATCAAAGTTCCTAAAAGCAAAGAAGGTCAAGGTGCTCCAGGATTGGCCAACCCAGTCATCATATATGAACATTATTGAGCATGTCTGGGGTAAGATGAATGAGGAGGCATTGAAGATGAATAGAAAATGGCAACTGAACCAGCCAGCACTCGAATTAGAGACCTTCTTGCTGTGAGGCAACAGTGCTAACCACTGAGCCATCCTGTCACCCCTGGTTTTCGAACATTTTTGCAAAAAAACATATATTTTTTTATTTAGCAGAAGAAACTCAAACAAGTTTGTGATAAGTACAGGGTGAGTAAATAATCCCAGATTTTCAGTTTTGTGTGAACTATCCCTTAAATATCAACAGTTCTGTTTTCACTAATTGAAATGCAATTTTTTTTAAAATAGTGACATCATCATCAGTAAATATTACTCAAAGTATGAGTACAAAGTAGCCCTTTTAAAAGTACTCAAGAGTAGTGAGTATTACGCTGGGAAAGGCTGATGTGATTACATGTAATTTGTGCGTGTGTGTGTGAAAACGTAACATTCTGTAGTGCATTTAGTTATTGTTTAGCCCCATTTCAGGCATTATAAAGTCGACAGCCATCATCTCGTCAGAGACATGCAGTCCAAACAATTTCTGGGTCATTAAGTGTAAAGGATCTTCTTGGACACTTTGAATGCCTCCAAACAGTTTTCTGCATGTCTTAAGGTAGTTCAGTATGATGCGATTTACTTTCTATGTGGGATTTGATTGGACTCGCAGGACTAATTTTTCTAATCCACTTAGACAGGAAATAATAAAGTAGTGACTGCAGGTTGAAGGAAAATAAGGGAGTAAAAGTACAGATACAGCACTAAAAATGTACTCAAGGGAAAGTAAAAGTACACATTTTTAAAACTACTTAGTAAATTACAATTCCTGAGAAAAACTACTCAATTACAGTAATTGGAGTATTTTACACCACTGTAGATGAGTAAATGATGGCGCAAGTTTCATTTTTGGGTGAACTATCCCTTTAAATGTGACTACCCAGACTCAGCTGTGATTTCTTTCTAATAAAAAACATTTTTATATCACCCTAGTGCTAATTTCTATTCTTGATATCAACAATTTAACTGCTATTAATAAACATTTTTGATGTCGGTGATATTTCAACTATATGATTTAAATTCATGAATAACACGAATGTGATTTTTTTTTCCAAGTAAAAAGCCATTTTAAATATCTGAAATGATTAATTATTAATAGAAATCATACATAAATACATTTGAAGAATAAGCATGTCAGCTAGTGAAAATGGTGAATGGCTGAATGTGAAACGGGCTTGCCATAGAAGGTGACACTTGTGGCTTTCACACTCTGCAGCACTTAAACATCGTTATGTTTGCTCCACCAAACTGCACAACTGACGTCTTTTAGCGCCATTTTAGCAACCTTTTATAGGATACATGAACCAAACAAACATGCCTTGGATGAGCACAGACCTGAGTGTTACTGTAAGACGGGAACAATTTGCATACTGTTCTTTAACGGGACATCAGTAATTGCTTCATGAATTTATTGGCTCCATTATCTTGTTCATTCAAGCTTGAATTCAGTTCAGCGTGTTGAAATGTTAAGCACCAAACTAGAGTCAAAGTCAAAGAGAAATATTAATAATAAACCCACAATGTGTGTTTTTATTAGGTTTGCAAACCTTTTCAATAAGTTTTTAGAAATGCTCAGGTATGCATTTTTCATCTATTTTGGGAGGTGTTGCAGGAATAAGGTACTATTATGGGGTACTATTTAAAAGCACTACTAAAATTTGCAATCTAATGTCTGTCAGATATAGTTCTTTGGCTCATTTGCGCCCCCTGTTGGAGGTGAGATTACTGTACAGATACATTCATTATTTTTTTGTGTGTGTGTTTTAGGTGTTGGTGAGGAAACTAGCTGATGGCACTGAGCTCAGAGGAAAGATTGTGGAAACCGAAGCATATTTGGGTGGCGAAGATAAGGCATCCCACTCAGCAGGAGGAAAACGCACAGAGAGGAACACAGCAATGTTCATGAAACCTGGCACCATCTATGTCTATCCCATCTATGGTATCTACCTCTGCATGAACGTCTCCAGCCAAGGTAATCCACCCTTATGTATATAACAAGTCTGACACCACACATCACTTTCTGGTGCAGCTTCAGATGCCGAAAGGGGAAAACAAATGTGAAAACAACACTTGACCACAAAACCAGTCTTAATGTGCATGGAAATAGTATTTGTGGAAATAGCCAAAATACACTGTATGAGGCAAAATGATCCATTTTTATTTTATGCCATGGATTATTTGAGTATTAAGTAAAGATTGCATCATCAAGACATTTTGATTTCCAACTTATAAACATATAAACTTATTTTTTGATAAGTAATGCATTAAAGGGGCAGTAGGTGATCTGCCTAAATGCTAACCGGTTAGCATAATATCTTTCAATTACAAACCCTCACCTCCCGTCCAAAGCCACACCTCCTGAAATCACGAACACGCTCACCTTAAAGATGACAGTAGACAACCCACTAGATCATGTCATTCGCATATATATATATATGAAATATTGCACATTATGCATGCAAGGATTGCTGGTCTCATTCTCTCACGCGTTTTGTCCTATAGCGACTAGTGTATGCTTAGTGGTTGGCTGGTGGCGTGCAGGAGTTGCACTTATTACTAAGCCATACTTACATGCTATTTCAGACAGAATGTTCAGAGTAACACGGTGAACACTATAGGGAACACGTCACTGGCTGTCATTGTTCAAAAATTAACCAATGTGAATATAAATCCAACTTCACCTCAGTAAAGCAAGCTAGGCGGAATAGCGCTATTTACTTAAGTTTTGTTGTTAAACTTAATATAAGTCTACATTATCGATGCTGTAAAACAGGGGTGTCAAATCCAAACAAGGGCCGCACTGAGTGTTGTGAATAAATTCAGGGGCCGTACATGCACATTTAAAAAAAAAATTATTGGAGAAAATAAAAGCGTATTAATTGTATAACATCTCTTACACTTTATTAAACCACATTTATTAAAATAGCAAGGTTTTATATTTAATTTTAATTTGGACCACATTTGTGTCACAGCAGCTTTTATCTCTATCAAAACATGAAATAAGGTCTCTAACGAAATAAGCATAAAACAGTACAGTAGGCTAGCATAGAACAGTAGTCTACTTTAAAAACAATTTCATTTTCATAAAAACTGATAATAAAGCAAAAAGCCAACAACTTATATACCACATTGTAACAAGCAACAGATGGCTTCTGATATTGTATCATTAAACCTATTCTATTAGCTTTAAAAAGGCAGCCTAATCATGAAATGATCCATGCCAACTGTCGATGCCTACAACTGAACTAAAAAATTAAAGCAATATATTTATTAGTGGGCTATTATAGATAAATGGTAGCCTACATAAAAAATAAATGGTAGGAAATTGTATTATTTCAATTATTTTGCTTCAAAGGACAATATATGAATAAATATTTTCCCACCTTGGTTGAAATTGTCAATAATCTCTGTCCACATTGTGCTAGTCTCCGAAATATTTTACCTTGTTAACATTTAGCGTAACGTTATGCTAACGTCTAAATTAGAGAGCAGGGTGAAGCGCAACAGCACCACCTGCGTCTTAAATATTGTAATGGTCACAGACCTAATATTTAAAGCGAGCACGGGCCACTTGAACTTCATTACCAAAACTTGTTGTCGGGCCTGATTAAATGTTTTGACGGGCCTCATTTGGCCTGCGGGCCTTGTAATTGACACAAGTGCTGTAAAAGGACCTTACTGAAACTGAAAATAGTCACTTCAATCTTTTGCCGGAAGATTTCAGTGGCTGAACAACACTTCTGTGCATATAACCCATTCATAACAACACAATCTATATCAGCTTTGCGTGACTGAAAGAGTTTTAAACAGAACATTACCTGTCTAAAAGAAATCCTTCAGCCATGGTGTCGTCTTTACTCCAGCGTGCAAAACTAACTCCATTATTGATTCAGGATTTTATAAGGTTTTGATTCAGCATGTTTTTACCGTTGTCACTTGTTTCCATGTGAATCCAGCGCTTGTGCATGCACACTGGCGGATTTGCGTGAACAGAGGTGCATAGTTGTTCAAATTTACATTTGTTGACAGATAGTTTACAGTTACTTATCAGAATGTACGACAAAATGTACGATGAAAACATCTGACCAACTTGCAACAGGTTAAAACATTTTGGTACTAAAATATGCTCACATTGTGCTGTAATACCCTATAGACCACGGGTGTCCAAACTCGGTCCTGGAGGGCCGGTGTCCTGCAGATTTTAGTTCCAACCCCAATTAAACACACCTGAATAAGCTAATCAAGCTCTTTCTAGGTGTTACAGCAGCTAAATGCCGAAGGCTTGGCATCTCAAAGCACGTTTTTACGCACACAAGCAATGTCCAGCCTTGCTCCTCTTCAAGTTTAAATTCACTTTATTTAGCTTAATGGAAATACATCCTTGGAATTATTAATGGTGAATCCCTTAGCGTGCTGAAAGGTCTGTGTGTTTGGTGTGGTAAAAACTGCATGTTCGCTTCCTCAAGTCTTCTTCTCTCATGCAAGAAACACTGACTTAAAAACCCTTTGTGCACATACTGCCCCAAGTGGTGACAGCCAAAAATACATTCACATCAACACAGGCTCCTACACTAGGTAGACTAGAAACTTCAGGGAGGCGTGTTGCAGGAAGTTGGAGCTTAACAATGCAGGACACCAGCCCTCCAGGACTGAGTTTGGACACTCCTGCTATAGACACTTTTAGAAAGTGAAGACGTGTTTCAACATTCATCAGCATCTTAAATCCTCAAAAAATTATGTTTAAAAAAAAATTCATGTACATTTATGAAGCTAAAACTAAATTGGCCGTATTGTATGTGTGTGAATGTGAGCGTATGGGTGTTTCCCAGTACTGGGTTGCAGCTGGAAGTGCATCTGCTGTGTAAAACATATGGTGGATAAGTTGGTGATTCATTCCACTGTGGTGAACCCCTGAAAAATAAAGGGACTAAGCTGAAGGAAAATGAATGAATGAATTTATAAAGCTATACTATTTGTATTATATCATCTTTGTGTCAAATTACACAAAAATTTGTTGAGAAAACCCAGAAATGTGAACATTTAAATCATGGTGGTAGTGTTTATATCCATTGCTGATGGTCAGACAGTGATTTACCTTTTATAAATCAATCAAATATTAGTGTCTAGAATGCAGCAAGTGCAGAGAGGTACTGCCATTCAAAGGCAAAGCACAGTAACTACACATTTAGATTGAGTTAAAGGGATAGTTCACCCAAAATTGAAAATTCGGTCATCATTTATTTACCCCTGATTGTCTTAGTGAAATGAAGGCTTGTATGGCTTGTAATTTTTTAACTTAATGAAAACAAAACAGAAGTAATGCTTTTTTTTTAAGGTACCATTGGGACTCCTCTATTTAATTTGGGTTTGTTAGCTCAGAATATTAAGTAGGGATGTCCAGATCTGATCACACAGTGTCAGAATGTTACCTCCCGATCAGGATTCCAATATTCTTATTATCTTTGACCACATCTTTATTTATGTGGTGGCACAAAGTTAGACCTATTTCTTGACTTCTCACAGAAACAGCAACATGCGGCATGACATCCCTTTGTTGCCGAGACGCTATTGGTTAAATGTTGTCTGGAGGTATTATAAAGTTGATGACGACAACATTGCTATAGCAAACTATGTCGATAGTGAGATATGTAAACTTGGGATTGCCTACCCGGTATTTTAAGTTGAGCTGCTATTTGTTTTCATATTAGATTTTCTTAAACCTACTAAAGTATAAAAGTGAAGACTTGATGTTATTTATTACTTGATTGTTCAAGCTACCTCACAGCAGTGCTCTGTTTGTTACCAGAGTTGTTGAATGTTAAAAAGGGTGAATTAAATAAAAAATAAGGAACATCCTGGACCTGTTTCTTTGCTCTTCTTTATTTTAATTTATGTATTATAGAAGTATCGGATCAGGTTCCGGTATTGGCAAAAAAAACCTGATCGGGACATCTCTAATATTAAGCCTACAGTCACAAATTTAGGGGTGAAATTAGACTACGATTTTAAATTTGACAATCAGATTACAGCGATAGTTAAATCTAGCTTTTTCATCTGAGACAACTTGCAAAAATAAAGCAATATATACCAAACCAACAGTTTGAGAAAGTAATCCATGCTTTTATCACCACTCGGTTAGATTACTGTAATGCACAGTATGTGGAGCTTAGCAGGTCAGCTATTGCTCGTTTGCAAATGGTGCAAAATGCTGCAGCACGCCTGTAACTGGTACTCGCAAACAGTGTTGGGGGTAATGCGTTATAAGTAATTCATTACATTTAAAAATAAGTAATATTATTTAAGTTACTTTTTACCTTGCTTAATTGGCTTTAAAAACATATTGCGGAATAAAAATTACCTTAAGTTGAATCACACACTCAATGAGAAAGCGTGCTGCGAGGAAACAGACAGTCGGCTCGTACTCATCATCATCATCAGGTTTCCTTTTTTACAGCAGATGAGTCAGTGTACTGTTCTACTGACTGAAGTATCTACTATCTGAAGATATGGATTTATTCCGAGTCAGAGGAATTATCCGGTATGTTAGTACTTACTGAAGACGCAAACCGTTTCACGACAACTGCGTTCAATTTAATTAACTGGTTCGACCGGTTCACTTAGAAGATCTAGTTGAAACAAACTATTTATTCGTGAATCACCCGTCATCACTACGGACAGTCAGAAACAATGGCAGACTGGAGACTTACATTTTTGCAATGGATACTTGTTATTTTGAACTCATCGAAGAAAAGATGTAGATTGTTGTTAAGTGTAGATTATGTGTAAGTAAAACTCTTGACAACTGCAAGAAACAGGACATCAAAAAAAAAAACACCCACCCACACCCCACCACAACAAATGATTGACATCACTTCACGTTCTCCAGGTGAAACAATTCATTCGGCTAAACTAAAGCAAAATGGCTATTCCTTTTATTGTTGAGGTGCAGCCACTGTCTAACGTTCCTGTAGAAGCGACTACGTTTAGTAACACAGTAAGATTTTTTTTCTCTTTTAGGAAATGATTTACACATTTGTTCAGGCCACGTGAAGAAATTTAGTCAATGTATAAAGTTTAAAGATTGATTTTGATTTGGGGATGTTTTATCATCTTAGTGTTCATTGTGTTATTAAACATTTTAAAGGTTTAAAATCTGTTTTTGCCTTAATAAATTATGTCAGTACCCTTAGACTTTATTGCAATCTTTATCTCAATGGACAGTGAATTTACTTGACTAATAACACAAAACGTACAAAAGTATTACAAACCACATTGCATGCTGTCATTAATCTGTATATACAGCGTGTATAGCTCTGGGCTCAGAATATTCTCAAAATATAATATTATCCTACTTTTTTTTTTTAAAAGGTAAATGAAGGTGTAGGTTATATAGGTGGCTTTTAAATGCAGAACTTCTCAATAAAAAAGGTGAAAAAAACACCTGCTGAAAGAGATCAAACCTCCAGGTAAGGAAAAGTAAAGCTAACTGAAAACTGAGTAAAGTTACTTAAGTAACTCAAAAGTAATATAACGACATTACTTTCCATAAAAAGTAACGCGCTTGGTTACTTTTTTTGGGCGACTAACTCAATATTGTAATGCACTACTTTCAAAAGTAACTCTCCCCAACACTGCTCGCAAATATGACTAAATTTCCCTCATGTTAGCTTCGCTTCATTGGTTGCCAGTTCATTTAGAATACAGTTTTTTAAATTTCTTTTAAAAATGGTTTTGCTCCACCTTATGTCTCTGAGCTGATACACCCCTATAAGTTCACTTGTTCACCTGATTGTGCCAAAAACAAAGCGTAAGCTTAGAGAGGATCGTGCTTTCGCTGTGGTAGGTCCAAGACTATGGAGAGTTGCCTCTGCCTATTAGACAGGACTCTTCAGTGTTCTCATAACTCTTAAAACTCATTTGTTTTCGTTGGCATTTTACTCCTGATCTTAATACCTGGTTATTTTAATTGATGTGCCTTTTAGGTAGTTTAGCTATATTTTATCTTGTATTTTATATACTATAGTGTTTATTTTGTTGTATATTTTCTGTACAGCCCTTTGGCTCACTTCTGTGTTTGTACAATTGCTCTAAAAATAAAGTTTTGACTTGTTCCAAACCAGTTTGAGTTTATTTATTCTGTCAAAAACACAATAAGATATTTTGTTTAATATTGTGGTAGCCATTGACCACCATAGTATTTATTTTTCCTACTATGGATGTCAATGGTTACCGGTTTCCAGCATTCTTCAAAATGTCTTCTCAAGAGACAAGAGTGAGTAAATGATGAAATGTTTGGGTGAACTATCACTTTGGAGCTTAAAATGGGTATCCTTGTTCAAAAATGTCACTAGAAGCTTGGACCCAGAGCCAGTTTTCCATACGTCACACAACTTAACAAGCTGGAAAACTGCAACCACAAGCTCCCTCACCGCCAGTTGTGCAAGAAAACAAGTGTTTTGTTTTGCTGCCGTTTCCAACTGCTTCTCATTATAGGTCAAACTGGCGCATTACATAAACCTAGAGAAAGGGTTGGAGCACATGTGCAGGAGCCAGCAGGAAGGAGACAGCGTGGAGCCTCGCTAACTGCTTTTCTATATGTGTGTGTGTTTAGGGGAAGGGGCGGCTGTGCTTCTTCGCTCGCTGGAGCCTCTGAGTGGTCAGGATGTCATGAGGGGCCTGCGAGCAGCCAAACGCAAGCCTGGAGCCAAAAGCCTTAAGGACAGAGAGCTCTGCAATGGCCCGTCCAAGTTATGCCAAGCTCTGGATATACAGCGCTGCTTCGACCGCAGGGATCTGGCAACCGATGCCGAGGTGTGGCTGGAGATGGACCCAGAAAAAGAGACCATCGTTGGCGCTGGAGAAGTGGTGATGGCGCCACGGATTGGAGTTGAGTCTCATGGAGAATGGGCAACCAAACTGCTGCGCTTCTACCTGAGGGGACACCCGTGTGTGAGTGTGTTGAACAAAGATGCAGAGCGGCGGATGGACTCGCAATCTGACACAGATCGGACAGTTTGCTGACAGGTCATCCTGGTGTTTGTTTGTTCTTAAGTTAAGCTTTTAACTCACTATTGTGTCAATCCAAACCCGTAAAACACAAAATGAGAAGTTTAGAAGAATGTCTAAGCTGCTCTTTTCTGTTTAAGTCTTTAATATTCAATCAAAATTTTGAGGTCTGTATGTGTTTCCTTGGTTGAAATCAGAAGGGTGTAATAACATTTAATGATATAAAAAAATTTTTTGGGAGAAACGAAAGTATCAAAAAGTAAATAAAATAATAAATACATGAAATTATTGTGTTTAAAACGCAAGCCTGGAGCCAAAAGCCTTAAGGACAGAAGGCTTTGCGTTGGCCCGTCGAAGTTATGCCAAGCTCTGGATATACAGCACTGCTTCAACCGCAGGGATCTGGCAACTGATGCCGAGGTGTGGCTGGAGATGGACCCAGAAAAAGAGACCATCGTTGGCGCTGGAGAAGTGGTGATGGCGCCACGGATTGGAGTTGAGGCTCATGGAGAATGGGCAACCAAACCACTGCGCTTCTACCTGAAAGGACACCCGTGTGTGTGAGTGTGTTGAACAAAGATGCAGATGGACTCGCAATCTGACACAGATCGGACAGTTTGCTAAAAGGTCTTCCTGATGTTTATTTGTTCTTAAATTAAGCTTTTAACTCACTATTGTGTCATTCCAAACCCGTAGAACACAAAATCAGACGTTTAGAAGAATGTCTAAGCTGCTCCTTTCTATTTAATTAAGTCTTTAATATTCAGTCAAAATGTTGAGGTCAGTATTTGTTTCCTGGGGTAAAATCAGAAAGGTGTAATAACTTTTTAATGATATAAAAACTTTTTTTAGGACAAACAAAAGTCTCAAAAAGAAATAATAATAATAAAAACATCTAATTATTTAGTTTAAAACAACAACAAAAAAAGAATAATTATGCAAAAGTTTAATACAGTCTATACAATATTTAATATTTTGGGGTCAGTAATATTACTTCTTCTAAATTCACAAAGCTTATAGGTCGCCTAAAAATAAAAGATATTGGTGCGAATTTATTCACCCACAGGACATTCAATTCGCAGATGACACTCCCTTCAGTACAACTTTAAAGGAAATGTTTTAGCTGAAACCACGGTGCTCGGTGATTTCAAACTGCAAGCTGATGGCAACTGGCACATTTGGAGTCATACAAAAACCATATACATTCAAAATTAAAGTTAATACTTGTGACGCCTGATGATACATTGAGGTCAAGCAAAACAAATCAACCTGTGTGAAACTTATATTAATAATATATTAATTACAGTGTTATTAACAAGTGGCAACCTCCCGCTTTCCTTTGTGAAGCTAAAATGGAAGTAACTAAAACTGCAATTCATCGAAATTCCACTAGTCCTGGCTCCATAATAGAGCAAATTTCTATTGACCTCAATGTTAAAATGGCCAACTTTACAGCAGAAAAAAGGTGTTTACAGCCTGGTACAAAGAACGATTTTGGTTCATATAATAATGTTACCCTTTATGACAACTGTGAGGTGGGTGAATTTTTTTAATAACTAATCCGTTTCATTTATATTAGGTTATATTAAGTCTGCATAATTAAGGGCGTGGCCTCTTGAGTGACAGCTAAGTCTCACTGCTCGCTATCTCGTCACCTCAGCTGATTCTGGCTGATTAGCCACTGAACTCTGCATATACATCGTAATTTTGTGTTGTTGTATGTGGCTTTACACAGTCAATTGCCTTTTGGAATTATTTCTTACAATTATCAGATGATATGGCATGCTGTGTGCACTTAATTGTGCTCACAAACCATTCAAGTGGCCTCCATTCCCCAGGTGAGTTACTTATATCATCTCTATAAACGTATTTCTTTTATTTAAGATCATTGATCATTTATAATTTTCTTTAGAACTTGAATGCACTCCAGAATCTGACAGATTGATTAGCTGTAGGCTATAGAACAGTCATCTGAAATGTTGTCATCAGTTTTATGCCTGGATTTCATAAATAGCCTTCCATTTACTAACACAGGCTACATTTGAAGTGTTTAGAAGTAATTTGCGTTTTCCTCCTGTAGAAAAGCGTCGTAAGAACAATGCTTAGTGGCTCAATGTGTTACAACAGTGTTTTTAAAAGTCTAAACACTTTATTGATATAGTCATGCGATGGTTGGCCACGCCTACTGGTAGCTTCTTTTGGGCTCTTCAGAAACCTATGGGGGATGTCACGGATACTACGTCCATATCTTTTACAGTCTATGGTTATTGCCTGTAATATACAATCTCAACAAACAGAATGAATCATGGCTGCCTTTAAAAAAACGTAAAAGCTAAATAAAAAATGTAAATAAAACATCTTTCAGCTAAAAATGATCATTAAATGTACTATTAAACAAAAAAAATCACCTGCATCTAGATGACCTTAGAATAATAAATAAACAATTTATTATTATCTTATTAATAATTAATAAACAAATTAATGGGTGAATGGATTTGATCTTGAAAGTCCTCAGTGTCCTTTTTACTGTATTGAGGTAAAAATAACTAAAAAGAAAGTCATACAGGTTTGGTATGACATAAATAATAGAGTTTTAGCTATGAACATGTCTGTTATTTCAGTAAGCGCATGATTCTCTAGTAAATACTCCTGTTATTCCTGGTGCTCATTGATTTTGCAGATGTTTGGAAACCCATTTGCACCTCAGGGCAATTACAGCCTCCTTTTTCTTCTTCTTCTGGGCCTCCACACTGAATTCCTTGGGGCATTCAGTCTGGAATTACCATCATGGCATCATGTGTTTTTTGGTCTCGTCTGCTTGAAGAGATGATATATCACATTTGGGAACGAGCTCCAAACAGGAGATGCTTGGATAGGATACTTAAACCATCCATTTTACAGCTGCCCAAGGATGAGCCGCACATCACGACCCCTGGATCGTTTATTAAAATAAACCACATATGAGGTAAAATCATAAAAGGGTAAAATCTTTGGTAAACAAGAGTTATGTACAGTAGATTATGCATAGCTCATTTATAACGCTCTTACGAAGCGGAGATGTTCATTATTTTGTCACAGCTCATAAATTAGTTTAAGCTACCGATGAAGATCAGACAGTTCACAGCCTCCTCACACTCACTTTACTGTTGGTTTACTCTGGTGGAGACTGGAACAGAGAGATGATGGGGTCCTCGTGGTTGGTGATCACCAACACACTGCGAAACTTGTCAAATAAAGTCTTTAGCTGCGAGCGGCGCAGGTTCTCATTGTACATGATCTCTTCTAGGTGATGATGGCCTCTGAAGTAATGCAGCAGCCTAAAGAAAGACAACAGCACGAGCCATTGTTACATTTACTCTAATAATCAATACTTAAATTAAAACTGAAATGTAAGCACATCAGTTTATCACACTGGATAGATGTTTAGCAGACTAAAAAGGATAGCATACATTTGATCAATGGAAAAAGGCAGAAGGTCTGTTTTGAGGATGGCTTTTGGTGTTTTTCTGAACGAGTCAGGACCTTTGGGTCTATGGAGGATGAGGAAGCTCTCAGATTTCATCTAAAATATCTTTATTTGTGTTCTGAAGACAAATGAAAGTCTGAGGGGTTTGAAAACACATGAGGGTGAGTAATTGATAGTGGTGGGAAAAGCGAGGCAAAACAGTCGAAACAGTCGAAGCAAATGTTTCGAAGCTTTAAAACGTTTTTAAACTCATCTATACAGTGTCACCTAGTGGTCATTGTATGTATTGCACAGTTAAGTAAATTGAGGGTATGGACTGATTTCACGCAGTGTCATTTTAACACCGAAATTGAGGCTGCGGTGGGAAGAAACCTGGCAGTAACGCCTGAGTCACACAGGAATGTTGTGTACCTGGCTGTATATCTTATCAGAGAAGAGAAATCGACACAAATTTATACTTTCACCGCCTTCTGAGTGACTCAAAGGTCCATTCTGAATGAATAATGAAAATAAAAAGGGATATTGGATCTTATTTTCAGCTAAGTTAAGGGAAATGGCACTAGTTAGCTAACGTTTTCTTTCCCAAACACACATTTTAGATGCTATTTATCAAACTCAAGTTAATGAACTGATTCACTATATTAGACTTGTCACGATACTGAATTTCGGTATTGAAATAAAAAAAAAGTCCATTCCCCGTTAACATTGAAGGCACTGTTGATGGCGTTCTTAAACACCACTGATTTGCCATTGTGTTCACGTGCTCAACAGAAATGACACTGATTGGCCGTGAAGGTCATCAGTTCACTGCACTTCACCACTGTTTACCGAGTGCAAACACAGACGAGCGATCCGCAGATGAATCGACTGATTTTCGCGGCTTTAAACGCTCCAATGTCCGTTTATCTGTGTGTGCACTGGGTGAAGTGCAGTGAACTGATGACCTTCACGGCCAATCACAGTCCTTTCTGTTGAGCCCTGGTGAACACTATGGCAAATCACCGCTGTTTAAGAACGCGCTCAGCGGTGCCTAAATGTTAGCAGGAAATTGACGTTTTTAAAACTTCAGTACCGGGACAACACTATTACAGACAACACGAGGGTGTGCTACAGAGGGCTGCATTGTTTTATCGCTCACCAGGTTACATAGGCTGAAGCTGGGAAACGTCCCCACAGTGTTTACCTGCTGCCATGAACTGAAGCCTCAGGAGGACACTTGGGCGTATTACTCTGGAAGAGATTGTAATGTTGTTTGATGCCTAATATGCTTTTAATTGTTTAAATTAAACTTAACTGAATGATATTAAAGTGATGTTTACAGCATATCTGCACTTTGAAATCGTGACAACAGCTGGAGGTTTGTAGTACACAGCATGTTGCTGCAATGTTAACAGTGCTGATCCTATACTTCCGGGTTTCTTCCCACTGCAGCCTCGCTTTTGTGTTTTAAAATGGCGGCCGTGTGAAATAGGTGTATTAAACCCCACGTTGTAGAGTTAAGGATTCAAGTGATTTAGTGAAGTGGTGAGATTTCCAGACTAGCTTGAAGAGATAATGGGTTCGAATCCAGGGTGATGCAGCCATAGATGTTAGTTTTTAAATGCTCTGTTCTTGTAACATGCTTTGTTTTAACATTGGTCTGACATCTGAATGAACACTTTGTGAATAAATACATCTTGTTTTGGTCATACAAAGTAACATTATTAAAATACATCAAGTCATAATTTCAGAGCATTTGTACAGACTGGGATTGGAACTCGGGCCATTTGCAGTACATTTACTCTGTGCAGACGCACGGTCCACTAGACTACATGAGATTTTTTCTGACCCTGTCAGACAAAAGCAGATTCGCCTGTCTCGAAACGCTTCTGAAATGCCTGATGTTTGAATCGCTTTAGTCATGTGACCTGGTGTTTCAAAACACTTTAGTCACGTGACCTGGGTGTTTCGAATCACCCTAGTCCTGTGACCTGGGTGTTTCAGATCATGCTTTAGTGCAGTGTTTTGAAACACTTGCGCTTCAGGATCTCGACACTGTGCCAGAATGTCAGTTTCACATCAGCCATCCCTAGTAATCGATACCATAATTTTATTTTGGATATATGAACATTTTAAGGACATGGGGTCTCATTTAGAAATGTGACGTATTCACAAAACAGGCAGAAATGTGCAAATGCTGCTTTTAATGCCAAAGTTGTGATCTAAAAAAAAACTTGATGGGAGAATGTGCGCAGCTTTACGTAAACGCTAAGTAACCATATTTAACTTAAATATTGACTTAGCTGAACAACTATGAATCATCATATCAATAATAAATAAACTGAATATACACAGATCTTATTAATCAGACCACTGTCACTTCAAACTGAATAAAAGACCATCTAAAGAAATGTGATGTTAATCTTGTAGGATTCTGAGTCTTTTTTTCTTTGGTAAATTGTTATTTGTATTCAGCAAATATGCAATAAATTGATTTAAATTAATGAGAAATGACAGTTTTTTAAGAAGAAGTAATTAAATCATACTTTTTAAAATAATCTTTAAAAGGTTTAAGGTCAAGTAATGTTCACGTTTAAAAATGTGAGAAAAAACCCCTTCGTGATGTTGCTCTTTCAAATTGTTTTATGTGCCTCACACAGGTGAGTGGGCTTAACAAGCCACCTGTAGAAAACATACTCTCATCTTCCTGACACATTAACCGATAAAAACATGAAATGTGTTGCACACAGGCAAGTGGGCTTGACAAACCAAACCTCTGAATGAGCGAGTTTGAGCCACTTATACATTAAAGTAGCGTTCTGAAAAAAACAAAACACCCGTGAAGAAACTCGACACAGAGAAACATAAAAACTTACTGCCAGCTAGCGTTTAGGAAGTGTTATTGTAGAGCAACACAAACAGCACGCAGACGTATAAATGCATGACTATGTGTAAGGCAGGCACCGTGGGTCACGCCGACCACTCGATGCAGAAGTATAAGCCAGCCTTAACTCTACCACTATGATTCTCTGAGCACAAACAAGTTCCTTTGTATATCTATCACGTCTTCTGTGCATTCCCTTTTCTTTTTAAATCGCTGAATGCCTCCTCAATTGTTTGCGCTTAGGACAAGAGCATCTGCTGAATGACTAAATGTAAATGTAATCTGCTGATAGTCCAGAATGGTGAAAAACTGATTTTCACAATCAGTAATAAGCTCTTTCTATATCACAGTGCAATTTTTGATAAGAGAGTCATCAACATTATCTAATCAACAATCTACACAAAAGACAGTCAGTCACCTGGCAAACAGACGCAGGTCCTCTGGGTTCTGGGCTGCTGGGACTCTGAGGATGGCCTGCCGCTCGTGTTCAGTCAGGCTGGCCAGAAGAGTTTCTGTCATTCTTTTATTGAGAGGAGAGTCTCCTCCGGTCTGCAGCTCAGCGCTGGAATTATCCATACTGGGACTCGTCAGGGTCATGTCATCACTACTGGCTGCAGACAGAAAACCACTACAATCAGTAATAATCTCTTCAAATCACTTCACCTAAAGAGATCACTCACCGTTTACTCGCACTCAAATGGTTAAAAGAGTTTCTTTCTTCTGTTGAACACTAAACAAGATATTCTGAAGACATCCATAGTAAAAACAAACTATGGAAGTCAGTGGCTGCTTTTCCAGCATTCTTCCAAATATCTTCCTTTGCGTTAAACAGAAAAAAGAAAGTCAAACAGGTTTGAAACAAATGAAGGAAGAGTAAACGATGACTGCATTTTCAGTTTTGGATGAACTACAGTTAAAGTCAGAATTATTAGCCCCCCTGTTTATTTTTTCCCCAATTTCTGTTTAACAGAGAAGATTTTTTTCAACATACAATAGTTTTAATAACTCATTTCTAATAACTAATTTATTTTATCTTTGTCATGATGACAGTCAATAATATTTGACTAGATATTTTTCAAGACACTTCTATACAGCTTAAAGTGACATTCAAAGGCTTAACTGCGTAAACTAAGCAGGTTAGGGTAATTAGGCAAGTTATTGTATAATGATGGTTTGTTCTGTAGACAAAAAAATATATAGCTTAAAGGAGCGAATAATATTGACCTTAAAATGGTTTTTAAAAAATATAAAACTGCTTTTATTCTAGCTGAAATAAAACTTTCTCCAGAAGAAAAAATATTATCAGACATACTGTGAAAACGTCCTTGCTCTGTTAAACATCATTTGGGAAATATTTAAAAAAGAAATAAAAATCAAAGGGGGGCTAATAATTCTGACTTCAACTGTATATATGTTTATGGAGTTGTAGATGTGACTGGGTTGCTCACTGGGAGAGCCGAAGCTCAGGGCGCTGGGTGTGCTCAGACTCCGGCCTGTAACGCGTGTGACTATGGGGAGCTCCTCGTCCCGCAGTCCAGGCTCCTCCTCATTGGGCGGCACCAGCAGACACACATATGTGTGGAGCTGAAAGAGCAGCCTGTGCTGGAGCATCCACACCACCATCTGAATGAGATGAGCCTGCTCATACAAACACACACACATTCATATAGTTAAAGTCCATGTGAAATCCAAATGTAAAGTGTTTATCTTGCTAGCGCACATTCTTGTTCTTTTGAAAACTGGTTTGGTAATCCTCAATCACATTCTGACCATTTGCTTCTGCATTTCCGAATGTCTTTCTCTACTGATATCAGTTTTTACTGCTTCAGCCACAATATTCTTTTTCACCCCTCTCTTATCATTAGTTTGCTATAGGGAATGATGCGTAAAAAGAAAGCCACGCCCCCTACTCAATATTCCATTTCAGTTGGAAGTACATCAACAAACTGAAATAAAAGTCTCAGCAACTTCAGGTTCAAGTGGATTTTAAAGCATCTAAAGCATAGGTCTCAAACTCGATTCCAGGAAGGCCGCAGCTCTGCACTGCTTTGCTCCAACCCTTTTCAAACGGAGCTGATTTAACTAATCAAAGTATTTAAGACTGTTAGGGTGATTAGGGTTGGAGTAAAACTGCAGAGCTGCGGCCATCGGAATTGAGTTTGAGACCTATGATCTAAAGGCAACTAAACAGGCAAACCACTCTAAATCTGGCTTGTATTAACCATTGTTAACAGGAAGTGAAGCAGAATTTGGATTTGGAAGTGCCTTGACGTCTTCCCGCCTTGGAATGCTGCCTCCAAAGAGCTTTTAGATACAGACATTTTAATGGACCAATTAAATAACAGTTTGTTTCCTCGCAGTCATTACTTATCAAACAAATGTCAGATTAGCAAATATTGTCCCATTGCTGACCATTTTCCAGGGATATATGAAACAAACTGGACAAAAATTGTACATTTTTATATACATTATTTAAAATAGTTTAATAAAAACTCATTTGTTTAAAATGAGTGTGTGTTTGTACACTTTGCATATATTAGGGCAGAGAAAGTGGAAAGTAGGGCCAGATGCTATAGGTAAATATAAAAACATGAAGATGCGCATTAGCTTGCAGTAAATGCATTGAGTTATGAGCTTAGAAATGAGTTAATGTAGAGTAGCAGGTTACATTTTCAGATGAACAAGTTATTTCCGGTGTATCCTATTAGCTGTCCCACTGTTCACAACAGTAGCTACATATATTATTTAGTAATAAAACACCTAATGCAATTAAAGGACAGGATTCAAAATGCTTTTCTGTTCTTATCGACCTGTTTTACATTTTATCGCGATAGTCAATTTAACCTCTGTACAGGGTTCTAGGTACTTTAGGACTCCCAAATGACATAACCTTAGGTAAATTAAAACATTGATGACTTATTTTTTTCACATTTCAAGGGATGGTTCATCCAAAACTGAAGGTTATACTTTACTCGGGCTATACTTGTTTCACAAAAAAGAAAATATTCTGAAAAATGCCCTGTACCCATTGACTTGAATAGTATTTGTTTTCCTACTATGGAAGTCAATGGTTACAGGTTTTCAGCTTTCTTCAACATATCCTGTTTTGTGTTCAGCAGAAGATAGAAAGAAACACTTAAAGAAGAAGGAAGCACTTAAAGTCCCAATGTACCGGAAGCTGCAATCGTTATTTTTTCTTTGTATTGTGACGCAGTTCCTAGAAATGAAATATTAAATGAGAAAACAGTGGGCGGGGCTTGTTTTTTCTACTGCGGGCTGAATGGACGTACTAGAAGTAGATATTTCATTCTGACAGATCCGGAAAGGGGTTTTAGAAGAGTTATTACAACCTAACAGACACCTCCTGTTCACCATTTCTGTTTGTTGTCAAAACGGACAGTTAGAGGGGCGTGGTTAACAAACTTAAAATTTTATTACTGTTATAAAGGTGTTGTGTATGCACCATATACTTCACACACAAAAATAAGTTTGATGTTTGTTCAAACTACTTATATACAATAATCTAAAATTCTTGAGTGTTTATTGTGGCAACTTAATTGTTTACTTTATTCCTTCATGTTTTCCCAACACAAATTGATTGTCTGGAACCCAGTGTTTTTTTTTTTTTACAGTGCTAATACGTACACTCACCGGCCACTTTATTAGGTACATCTTACTAGTACCGGGTTGGACCCCCTTTTGCCTTCAGAACTGCCTTAATCCTTCGTGGCATAGATTCAAAAAGGTACTGGAATTATCCCTCTGAGATTTAGGTACATATTGACATGATAGTATCATGCAAAAAGTGCTTTTGGATTGAGTTCTGGTGACTGTGGAGGCCATTTGAGTCCAGTGAACTTATTGTCACGTTCAGAAAACCAGTCTGAGATGATTTAGACTGTTTATGACATGGCGCTTTATCCTGCTGGAAGTAGCCTAGAAGATGGTTACACTGTGGTCATAAAGGGATGGACGGCAAATTGTTGACACCAAATTCTGACCCTACCATCCAAATGTCCAAGCAGAAATCGAGACTCATCAGAGCAGGCAACGTTTTTCCAATCTTCTTTTGTCCAATTTTGGTGAGTTTGTGTGAATTGTAGCCTCAGTTTCCTGTTCTTAGCTGACAGGAGTGGCACCCGGTGTGGTCTTTTGCTGCTGTAGCCCATCTGCCTCAAGGTTCAATGTGTTGTGTGTTCAGAGATGCTCTTCTGCATACCTCGGTTGCAACGAGTGGTTATTTGAGATCAACAAGGCATTTGCGCCAACAGAACTGCCGGTCACTGGATATTTTCTCTTTTTCTGACCATTCTCTGTAAACCCTAGAGATGGTTGTGTGTGAAAATCCCAGTAGATCAGCAGTTTCTGAAATACTCAGACCAGCCCGTCTGGCACCAACAACCATGCCACATTCAAAGTCACTTAAATCCCCATTGTTCCCCATTCTGATGCTCGGTTTGAACCGCAGCAGATCATCTTGGCCATGTCTACATGCCTAAATACATTGAGTTGCTGCCATGTGATTGGCTGATTAGAAATTTGCGTTAAAGAGCAGTTGGACAGGTGTACCTAATAAAGTGGCCGGTGAGTGTACATGGACTGCTGTTTTTGAATTTGATGTGCATGACGAACATGACGTTTGAGGCCTGTTAGCTACGTGTCTCTTTTGTTAAATCCACAAAGTGCAAATAGGTGTTGGGGATGTTTGCTTTACTGTTTTGTGTATCTCTATAAATATGCATAGAAATCAACAGAAGGGACTGCTTACTGGCATGTCAAAACACCAACCTCATGCACAGGGGCATCCAGTGGGTTCCTGAACTCAGACAGAGACACAGGAAGTGAGAATTTGGCCAACATTGAGGGCAGATCGTGACCTGGAAACTGGACAGCGAAGTGCTCGGCCAGAGGAGAGTAGCTGGAAGAGGAAGAACTAATCATGATTATTAATGTCTGCATTTGTATATATATCATTCAACATCCAGACAATGCCAAACAGCATTAGATGGAGCATAGACTGTAGTACTCACATGCAGATGTTTGCATGAGGAGAGAGCATATAAACGTTGTTCTCACAGAGAGGGTAAATAATGATGGCTTTACCCCAGTACACCAAATGTGCTGCTATCTGGAAGACCTGCGGGAGACATAAAAGGGCAGTGGAGTTCAACCAGAGCCCAGCAGGGGGACTCAAGAACTAAAACAACTTATAAGTCAAAGTCTTTCTTATGTTGATTCAACTACAACAGATGTTTTATTCATCTTTGAAGCACTCTTGTGTTGTTGAAGCACATACAATATTGATTAATAGTATGCATTCTGAGCTGAAACGGGTACATAAACAATTCATAAAATGAATTCTTAACAGATTTCTGTGTGTGGTAATGAATCAACTTATTAAAATATATATAAAAAATTAAGGTATAATGCACATTTTGATCATTTTTAAAACTAGTGGTTGCGATATCAATGCTGAAACGATATATTGTGCAGCCCTAATATATAATATAAAGTATAAATACATAGTATAATGTAAAACGTTACAGTTAAGAGTTTATATTTTGAAGCTTCAATGTAAAACTTAATTCGACAATTTTTTTTATAAAAATATTAATAAAACTTCTTACAGGGTTCATACACATTTTTAATTCTAAATTCCACGACTTTTCCAAGACTTTTCCAGAACTTTCAAAGTGCATTTTCATGACGTAATGTTTCATGTAATGTCTACATATACATGGTAAATAATAAGAAAAACAATGCTGTTCAAATTTATTATGGCATATCATAGAACACGCAACAATTTATTCTGTTTAAATTTATTTTAATATCTATGTAAAACTGATTTTAATAATGCTTACACAGCACTAACAACGTGAGAGCAAGTTTTTGGCCAAGGACAGAAAAGAAGTAAAGACAACTAACCTATATTCAAGTTAGGGCTGCACAATATATCGTTTCAGCATTGCAATCGCAATGTGTGCATTTACAATAGTCACATCGCAAGATATGCAATGTTGGGATTATAGTTTAATATATAGTTTAGTCATAATAGAGTACAAGTTTATCATCTGCATGGATTTTTAAAGAGATGGTTCATCAAAAAAATGACTTACCATTTTCATTACACCCTTCACTGGTTTCAAACATTTAATGAGTTTTCATTTTTTAAATGAACACAAAAAGAATATAATTTAGTAACTCCTATAGTATTGAAACAAGTGAAGGGTGAGTAACTAGTGAGTACATTTTAATCTTTGAGTAAACTGTTTATTTAAGGCCTGTGACTGTGTGAACATTTCAATATTTTAGTTTAATAGTTTAAAACATCCAGCCACAAGAAATGTTTTGTAACTTTAATTGAGATTAAATAATATAAAATAGACTATGCAGTGTTGATTATTCAATATCTCTCTCTTAATAGTGAATACCTGAAAACTATAATTCACTTTTATCTTTACTATATATTTTTTTATCTATGCTTGTAGCTT
This sequence comes from Danio aesculapii, assembly GCF_903798145.1. Classification (NCBI taxonomy): domain Eukaryota; kingdom Metazoa; phylum Chordata; class Actinopteri; order Cypriniformes; family Danionidae; genus Danio; species Danio aesculapii. The sequence continues at coordinate 43,638,675 of NC_079437.1, read as the reverse complement.
ATTTGTTATATATTACTCGAGATTCACTCCTCTACAAAATCCCCCCAATCAATCCAAATAAACCTGTTAAATCATCTGGTGAAATTGTATTCACATCGCAATATACAGTTGAAGTCAGAATTATTAGTCCCCCTGAATTATTAACCCCGCTGTCCATGACTTTTCCAGGTTTTCCATGACCGTATGAACCCTGTTCTTACTATTTTAACCATTACACTGAATGACATTTTATTCGGTGTCTTCTTTAAATCATGGTAAAGCTGTATGATGATAGTCTTCATTATTTGCTCAGAATAAGAAATTAAAAACATAAATATGACACAATCTAATGTAAATGGGATAAATAAAAGCTTCCAAACACTTTCAGTATTTTTGATGCTTGAAGAAGCCTATTCCTCTTTGACTGTGTAACTAATCTTTTTTGATCTAATTGTCAAACCAGCAAGTGAGCTATATTAATATAAAGAGAGGATCTAGTGGTGACCTGTAGGAGGGCGAGATCTGCATCCTGCGCAAGCTGCTGCAGGTTCTTTACAGCCGAGCAGGTCTTGATGAGGCGAACCAGAGCAGGAGAGCAGTCCAGAGGCAGCTGAGCCAACAAAACCTTCTCATTGTCAAGCAGCAGCAGCGCATGATACGGCCTGCAGGGGGCAGAGCGACACAACACTTAAACCACACGCTTAACCGCATATTTATCAGTCATTCAGTCAATTTATGAAGCACATAAATAAACAACATGGGTTGACCAAAGTGCTATACATTTGACAGATACAAAAAATAAAGTACATTATACTAAGAACACATCCATGAAATACGCGAAACAATAATACAGAACAGCAAAGAGGACTAAATCTTATTATAATAGACTATAATTCATTCATGTTCTTTTTAGCTTAGTCCCTTTATTAATCATAATATCTTCTTATTATAATAGACTACATCTATTGTTATTACTGCTCAAGTACTGACTGTGGACAAAGAAAAACAGAGTGAAGTAAATCTTGAAATTTGCTTTGTCAAACTTAATCAGTCTTTTAAGCAGTATATTACAGATTTGTAGCTGAAACAGTGGTCTTTGAAATTGATTAATATAATTATATACTTGATGATGATTAATAAAGTGCAAGACAAGGGCTACCAGCACACTGAGAGTAAAAAAAAATAGTAAACTGGCGAAAAAAAATTTATACCCATGATTCCTGACGATATGCTGAAGTCTAATGAAGCAAAACAATTGCTCTGTGAAAAAAACCTAACATTATATATTATATACCAAACTGTTTTCATCATAAGAGCACAATGTATCACAGAGAGCCCTGTGGATGCTAATTTTATTCTGTATATGTTTTTGTTTTAACTTTGAAAGTACAAACTAGGTCTGCAGGATATTGGATGAATCTGATATTGTGATATTTTATTTTTCTGCGCTAAATATTGCAATACTAATCAGTTTCACAAGATAGTTTGAACAGCTCAGTTTGACAGTTTTCTGGGGGGTCCAACAGTATCCAGGTACAGAAATTGAATATTAACAATGCAAAAAATGCTTTTTCTTGATTCTAGTCTAAAATATCTAAAAAAATAAAATAAAAATAAAAATAAATAAATATATATATATATATATATATATATATATATATATATATATATATATATATATATATATATATATATATATATATATATATATATATATATATGCTTTTGTTTTCACCTTTAGAAGAAATTTAGATTACTTTTATTACACATACATAGCAACATAATCGGACTACTTTTGTATTACATATTACAAATTTATAGTAACGTGATTGGACTACTTTTAAACTACATTGGATTACTTTTCTGGTGACAATCTGACTATATTTAGATTACAACAAGATTGCTTTTTTGTCTCTTTAAGAAGTGGTGACAAAATTCTAATCACATCACTGCCAAAAGTGAGAGACATATTTTTGGGCTGTCTTTATATTTTCATTTTACTTAATATTTTTTTCAACAAAATAATGATACATCTTTATTTAATGTTGCTAAATGTGCTGGATACGTGCTTGCTGTCACCCACCGAATGGCCTTTAGGCTGCGCTCGAGAGCCTCTGGTGGGATGTGTTTTCCTCCCACTCTGTGGATTTTGTGTGGCAAGCAGAAACTGACCTCAAGCCAGTTATTAATATGAAGCCGAACAACTCCAGTTGTGCAGAGGCTGAGAACAAAACACAGTGTATATTACCACAACAAAAATGACAATACTTTTAGTTAGGAATTAGAACAAAGTGCTATTTCTGTAGACCAATACTAAGTGTATTGGTTTGTGATATATAGTCTATGATACGTTGTAATTGCTGTTATAATGACATGTAAACCATCACCATCAATGAATGGCAAAAACAGAATGGAATTTGTGTTAATCAGAAAGTTAAAAGTATATGCAAATAAAGTGTATTTATGTTGCTTGAAAAACCTTTAATTAATTTTTGTTAAAGTATATCGTTAATTTAATTAAGTAGATTTCATAAATTTGCTAAACATTGTTGAAAATCAAAAATAAAATATATACACTGTATATTTTAATCAGTAAAGCACACTCCTAATAACAATTTATTTCTCCTAAATGATTATAGCTTTATAATCGTAGCTATAACTAATCTACCATTCAAAAACCCATTATAATTAATTAGACATTACACAAGTTTCCCACTGTTATTTAAACCTAAAATTCCCTGATTTGTGTTGAGCAGCTCCTCCTGAATTGTGTGATTCTGGATTCGCTAAATTTAATGCAAAATAAATAAATAAATAAATAAAAATAAGACTAAAATATTTTCCTGCAGATTTTTATATATGAAATCTCTGATCATTCATAACTTGGATGACAAAAAGATAAAATCCCCTGACTTTCATTTTTATTTTTAATGACATGATATTCCAGAAATTCCATGACCATTGGGCACCTTATTATTAACCACAGATGACAGAAGTGTTCTTTCTTCTTCCTTATACATTTTTGCATGTGTAAATATGCGTGTATCATTTACATGTGTATTATGTGTACTACAGGTCAAAATTCCTCTTTCTAAAGCAAATAAAGAATTACTCTCTGAATGGTTTGTTCCCTTACCTGTCATAGGCCTCTTTCAGGTCTCTTGCTAACTTGCACTTGGGAAGGATCTGTCGAAATGGTGACTGTGGCGAGCCGTCAGCTGTAAGAACAGGTAAAAGGTCATGGTGATAATTATGTGAGGCCTTCAGTGCTGGTATACTGAGGTCAAATGCTGCTGGTCTCACAGTCAGTGATGGTGGTGACCTCATCCTGCATCGCCAGCATCAGTTTAGCTTCTCTGGTGAGGTACTGACACCTGCGCTCCTCATGCTGCAGAGCGATGGCGATCCGCCGGGACAGATTGTGCATACAGCTGATCACGGATGCATCCGCATTCGCCTGCAGGAGACAGAAGCACTCAGAGAGTTATCAATTATATCATGATTTCATTTATTTTCATGCATATCTACTGTATAATTTATAGAATAACAAATTAGAAATTCAGATATTTGTGCATTCAGTGTATTAAATGCACTACTATTTGTTTTGTTTTTTTATTATTAAAAAGTATTTTATTTTTTGAAAGAACGGAGGATACGAACTAAAAATTAAGTCTAATAAGTCTAATTAATTAATTAGTCCAATTAAAAAGAGTTCTTCTTTTTTCTTCTTTCTGTATCATTTCAATTACTTAAAAAAAGAAGCATAAGTTTCACTGCTTCCTACTATTTCAAGCAATTATGCCTAAATTAAAGTTACGTGGTCCAACAGTTGTTTCATATGATTAAGAAAGGCCTAAAATAAACATTGAGCCACTCTTGTCAAAGGCTGGCAACTTGAGAATGTTTTTTGACTAATAATTACTCAAAACTGTAAAGTTTTATTTTATTGATATTGATATTTATATTTTAGTTGAAATTATGAAAATATTAAACAAATCAATTAAAAATATATCTAAAATACAACTCAATGGCACAATATTTAATAATAATAATAATTAGTAGTAGTAGTAATAGCAGTATATAGCAGTAATAACAAAACTAATTCATAATATTAACTATTTCTCCTTGCCTTTTGTACTAAAGCATACTACATTGTATATAAAGATGTATGAATTAATTCAATTATCATCGCTGTTGCAATTATTATTATTAAAAAATTTATATTTTGTATTAGTTTCTATTATTATTCTGTTTATTACTACACAATAACAGCAAAATAACAACGGTACCCCAGTTACATCACACAATGCTTTACATGACATCATTAAATTCATCTTATTAAATTTGTTGAATGCAACAAATTCAAAATAGTTCAAAAGCAAAACAATGTCAACCGTTTAACTTTTTTTTTCCAACATTTTCTCTTTATTTTATTATTATTCTGTCTATTATTATACAACAGTAGTAAAATCACAAAAGTGCCTAAGTTATGTCCCACAATAGTTTACATAGCATCATTACATTTCAAATTATTAAAGTCTTTGAATGGAGCAAATTCAAAACAAAAAATGAAAACAAAACAACATCAACAGTTTAACCCCCCCTCCCCCAACATTTTCTATGTGTTTTATTTATTTTTTCTATTGTGGTGTGCCAATGAAACATGTTTTAATAAAATTACAAGAGCAACACAGCCAAAAAATGTGAACAAATATTTGAATAAGTGAATATGCAATAAATCATTAGTTGTACAATTATAAATAAAGACATGAAGGATTTATTGATCATCTCAAATAATATATTACTGATAACTTACTTATAGTGGTTTATATTAATTTATATTTGTAGTGTTACAAGAAGTTTTATAAGTGTATTTGATCTAGAATTTTATAAAGTAAAATGCATTCATAAAGTACTTTCTTAAAAATGCAACAACTAACATGAACATTAACATTTTAAAATTCATATTAACATTTTAATAGTTTTTTTTAATACACCTCCACATTTGGGTCATGCACACATTGTAAAAGTGCAGAGTCACGGTGGGCTGGGTGTGTGTGTTGGAGAGCTGATAGGAGTGTGTGTCTGCAGCAGTGACTCAGCTCTCTGTAATGCGTGGTCAGCTCTGACCGGCTGCAGGCTGATAGACAGAACACTGGAGGTTTATCAGCACCGCACCCTTACTGAGAAACTGAAGACCCTCATAGACAAACAGTTGACTCACTACAACAACTACAACATTTAAATTTAAAAAATGCTGTAATTTATTACAGCTCCATATCTAAGTTTTTCCTCAAAGTATAATACAACTTGGGTTCAAACTATAACATTTTATATAATCTAAATCTAAAATTACTATTGTTGTCAAGAAAAACAATTACATTCACACACATAAATTGTTGTTTAATATAGAAACACTAAATGTATATTCTTTTGCTTTAGTTTATTTTTTTTTGTTTGTTTGTTTATTTAACAGGAACAAATTCATATACAAAGACAACCGATGCTGCGTATATATAGGGCATATAGCATAAAGATAATTTGCAGCCATCGTTCCTGGTTAGGCTTTACACAATAAACATAAATTAAATATCAACAAATAAAAAACATACTAATAATACAACAGACATGTACATTACCCGTCAAAACTTTGTGATCAGTTTTTTCCCATATTTTTTTAAGAGAATGATTCTGTCGTCAAGGTGGCATTTATTAAATGTAAAAAAAAAAACTGTTAAATTGTTGTAAAATTTTAAATAACTGCTTTCTTACTGTATGTAGTATCAAAGGAAATTATGACTCCAGTCATTATTGCTTTTATTACTATTACCATAAATAAATAAATAAATAAATAAATAAATAAATAATATTAGAGTGATTTCTGAAGGATCATGTGACTGAAGACTGAAGTAATGAAGCTGAAAATGCATCTGTAAAATTACTTGAATAAATAATTAAATTAAATGATAAACTACTTTTGAACAGTTATTTCATAGTGCAATAACACTTCACAATTTTACAATTTGTACTGTATTTTTATTAAATAAATGCAGCTTTGGTGAGCAGAAGAAGCTTATTTTAAAACATTTAAAAACCCTACTGACCCCAAACTATTGACCGATAGTGTATATACAGTACAGAGCCACAAACAGAAAATGTAAGTCAATCTGCATCCTAAAGGAAAATGTAGACCTGACCAACCTGGAATGAATCATACTTAATGTTTGAAGTATAAATCTTGCATTGGACCAACCTAAAACTTTTACATTTGTAACACCTAAATTTATAGCTTCAATTTGATTGAAAATGAGAAATGTATTTTAGTATCAAAATATTTATTCTGCCAAGGAAAAAATGCATTGACTCAAAGGTAAAAAATTGTTTTTATAGCCGATGAATTATTATAATTACTTTGGTTCGACTTAAAATCAAAATCCAAGTAAAATTGTACTTTGGACTAAACTATAATTAATAATGTTAGTTCATGATAATTGTCACACAAGATGGTAATAAAAAAACTTACAATTAAAATACATCAAAACTGGAAGCACACAAAAAGTTTTTTTTTATCAAGAGGTCACATGACATGAAAACTTCTGGTTTAAAGTAAAACTATTGCTTTGATAAAAACTATTGTGTATTGTTATTGTTCTTTTTATTTGTTTGTTTGTTTACTTTAAGGTTAATTGAATAAAACAGGTTATACTCAGAAACCATATTTTTTCACTTAATCCAATATAAAAATGCTCTTTGAATGAAAGTTGTTTAACTTTTTTACAATGTAGAGATGAATCATCAAAAATAAAGGCTAAGATGAATTCCTATAATTTACAATTAAAGTGTTACATGTTATACTGTATAACTTACAACATAATAAAAGTACATACAGTTGAATTTCTGTTTAAAGTAGAGAAGATTTTGTCAACACATTTCTAAACAAAATAGTTTTAATAATTCCTTTCTAATAACTGATTTATTTTATCTTTGTCATGATGACAGTAAATAATATTTGACTAGATATTTTTCAAGACACTTCTATACAGCTTAAAGTGACATTTAAAGGCTTAACTAGGTTAATTAGGTTAGCTAGGCAGGTTAGGGTAATTAGGCAAGTTATTGTATAACAGTGGTTTGTTCTGTAGATTATCAAAGAAATATATAGCTTAAAGGGGCTAATAATTTAAAATAGTTTTTTTAACATTTTAAACTGCTTTTATTCTAGCCAAAATAAAACAAATAAAACTTTCTGCAGAAGAAAAAATATTATCAGCCACACTGTAAAAATTCCCTTGCTCTGTTAAACATCATTTGGGAAATATTTAAAAAAGAAGATAAATTTCAAAGGGGGGCTAATAATTCTGACTTCAACTCTATTCTTGAAAAATCAATCTTTCATCACATTTGGATTTTCAGAATAATACCACAACAATGTTAAATGTTATTAATAAAAAATGTTTCTTTCTCAGTAAATCTGCACATTTGAATGATTACAGAAGGACTATGTGGCCATGGAAACTGGAGTAATGATGCTGAAAATTCAACTTTGCATGACAGGAATTAAAATGAAATGGTCAACTATATTTTAATATAAAACAGTTATTTTAAACGCTATTATTATGTTTACTGTTTTTGAGTTTGGGTGAACATAAGACTATAATTTTTGTACTTTTTGTAATTCTGTAATTTTGCTGAACTAAATATTTGAAATGTTTATGTTGTGGTGTTAAATCATTATTTTAATACAGTTGTCATATAACACTATGATGTTCAAGTAGATATGCACATTTCTGTAGGTCATTCTACATCTGATAGTGGTGTGCAAACATTTTTCACATACATTTTAAATAATGAAGTGACTTCAATTTTTTTAAATACGTGTATAAATATGATATCAATGATTTTCAATGTCTGTATCAAATTCAATTGACTAAAGTAATTTTATAATAACAGAAAGCATAATATACAAATGTAAAATGCCAACATTGAGGTTTAAAAGACTTGTAAAGATATAATATAATAACTGTATAGATATAATATAAAACAACATGTGTATATTAGGTGTTTTTATTTTCAATTAAATATGAAACCACATATTTAGTCTAAATTTACTTCTGAACATATGCAATCCTATAAAAATTTGCAATTTTAAAGATTTAAAATGACAATTGATGAGCATTTTGGGGCTATACAGTGAACGTAATAGTTAAATCTTGAATTAGTCGTTTAATATGTCAACAAATCATTCTTAATAAATATACCAGACACAATTTTGGGGAGTGTAGAAACTGTTGTTACACTGAATGAAAATTTAATGGATGTTTCTGACACATTTATAGTTTACTTACCCGTAATGCAAACACAACACTGAACAGAATCATGGTGGGCAGCTCTCTTTTAGGGGAGGGGTCCGTTTTAGAGACCTGTGGAAATGAACATCATGAATAAGCAAAATTACATTAAACTCTTAATCTTAATATTACACATGTATTTCAAAAGGAAGAACATTTTTGAGTAGATTTTAACATTGTATTTTTATAGTAAATCAACTGAGTGCTGCATACAAAGTTTTAAAACAATACATTATTATAAAATCTTGTATGCAACAAATTTTGGGTTGTTAATAATAATAATATATGCATACATAATAGAAAAGTGGCCATTTAATTATTTGAATAACTGAATTTACCTTAACTTGACGTCATTTGATTACAAACCAGGTTATAGTGTTTGTTAGTATACAGTATATATTTATAGTACTTCATGGCGTTATGCTCTGGTAACACTTTAGAAATAAGATCTACAATGTTAATGTATTTACAAACATAAACAAACAATAAACAATCCATTATAGTATTTATTCATCGTTATTAACATTAGTTAATGAAAATAAAATCATTCATTGTTAGGTTGTTACCTCATAACTTAACTAATTACTAACTAATTAACTAATGTTAACAACTTTGCATTTCATAATTTGTTAGTAAATGTTTAACTAATAGCTGAAGAAGATTGTTCACAATTAATTTATGTTGGTAAACACATTAACTAACAATAATATGATTTTAAAGTGTAATCATGGTCTCCTAACACACTTTCTAACAGAAGGTGGAGCTGTTAGCCTGTGATCACAGTAGCAGTCAGTGTCTCTGAAAAAACCTCAGCTGCTCATCATTCATAGTTTCTTGATGCCTAGTTTTCAACTAGACACTTAGAAGAAGAATAAATGGTCACTACATTCTTAAAAATCCAGTCTTACATATTTCCTTAATGGTAATATACAGAGCAGGTTATCAATCAAAGTTCTTATGTCAGATCAGAAAGTTAATTTGATAAAAATGTATACTTTTATCCAACTAAGATGTATGACATTAAATACACTTATAATGCTACAAACGATTTCTGTTTTAAATGATCAAATGAATGCTGTTCTTTCTACTGCTTTGATTTTAGTTTAAGACATAACTGGATTTTAAAATGTATTACAAAAGAAAACTTATGAGTAATTATTAAAAATAAGTAATTAAAAGTTTTCCAAATAAATAATAAAAATAAAATAATACTTAAATAATTAAACATTGCATTTTGACAAATAAATAGACATTAGTTAGTATTATATATATATATATATATATATATATATATATATATATATATATATATATATATATATATATATATATATATATATATATATATATATATATATATATATATATATATATATATATATATATATATATATATTAATACTAACTAATGTCTATTTATTTGTCAAAATGGAATTTTTGATTATTTAAGAATTATTTATTTGGAAAACTTTTATATATATATATATATATATATATATATATAAATATATATATATATATATATATATATATATATATATATATATATATATATATATATATATATATATATATATATCCTATTTATTTTTTGTATGGATTTGTAAACATTTATTGAACAAAAATGTCATTAACTGTAAAATTATACAAAAAACAACTGCAAAATTGATAAATATGAAAGCTAGTAATTTTATTAAAAATTAATAAATATTTTACAAAACAATTTAACAAAATGTCTTTTTTACTTAGATTTTTTAAATAATTGATGAAAAGTTGTATTAAAACGAACTACACATGAAATAAAACGTAACAAAAATATGATAATAAAAACACAAAAAATAAGGTTAAAACAAACAAAAACAAATTAGATTAAAATTAATTAATTAATTAATTAATTATAAAATCGACTATATTTTAAAATAATATTATTTAAAATAAATATGTAAAGAAAGAAATAAAGAAAAAAAATACAAAGAATTTATTAATGAAGCTTAATGGAAATTAAATATTTTCCAAGTAACATTTTAGGTCCCATTATTTTTATATATATTTTAACAGTATAGACTGGCTCTACATAAAAGTGATTCCTTAGTGATTCCTTACATGAGTATAATCATCTCTGAGGGCTCCCCATAAACTGCATTAATATTTCACTATGGTATATGTCTTGTCTTACCTGAATAGTATGAGGAGGCTGCAGTAAGGTTGGATGTCCAACGAAGCGCACATTGTCTATTTTTAGTTCAAACTTCTTGCCGCACATATCAGATTTGGTGGCCAAGATGGTGGCAAGAATAATATCCGAAAACCTTATAAGGGGGAAAAGAGCACTCAGATAACAGGAATAAAACTAAAATAACTGTATAATCCCGGTGGAGGGTCTATTAAAGGCTAAAAGCTCTAATCTACTCAGCACTGATGGTTTTGCACTCTAAATAACCCATATTTCTAGGGGATTCACTAGGGATGGGTTACAGTACATATAATTTGGACTTTTGTCCTGATCTAAATACACCAATAATGACTAAAAGATGTGTATAAGTAAAATTGTCTGAGGATTGGATTCCTCTGGTTGGGTAATGAATCTCTGCTGGCTCTTACTGCCCCCTTTTTTATATACGTTTCACCCACTTTAGTAATGTACAGTGAGGCAAACCCCCAAGAAACCCGTGGTACAAAATTAAGTGGTCTGATTCCAACGTATAATCTCATTCAGTGGTGGAAAAAATGAAGGGAAACAGGTCTTGAAATGGGTTGAGTTTGTGAACACTGCAATAATGCAGGCCCATCACCTGCACCACATTCAATTAAATGTCATTCATGATTGAAAGGTGATTCTCCCACAGTTCCACATTTCGACAAGTGAACTAAATTACGATTGTATTATTGGCACTGTTAGCATTTAGTATTCAGATCTGTTGCTGTGACTCAAGCTGATGCTAAGAGGGTTTGTTCACACTTGTGGTTCAGTTCTCTAGTTTCATTTGGTAAGGACCAGAAAATAACATTATTTAGTCCAATTAGTGTCCACGCTGTCATTTGTAAAACCGAAACTTGCTTTTAAAAGAAGCTTTTATGCCATTTATTTTCTGATGAAAGTTACCTAAAGTGTTAGTTCACCAGGAAATGAACATTAATTTTCCCTCATGCCATTTAAATCCACTGAGACGTTCATTAACCTGCATTCATTCATTTTCCTTTGGCTTAGTCCCTTATTTATCAGGGGTCACCACAGCGAAATGAACTGCCAACGACTGCAGCAGATGTTTTACACAGTGAATGTCCTTCCAGCCGCAACCCAATACTGGGAATCACCTATACGCTCTCATTCACACATGCACTCATAAACTATAGGGCCAATTTTGTTAACTCAATTCACCTATACTGCATGTCTTTGGACTTTGGGGGAAACTAGAGTACCCAGAGAAAAGCTATGCGAAAAATGAGGAGCATGCAAACTCCACACAGAAACCCCAACTGGTCCAGCCGGGACTCAAACCAGCGACCTTCTTGCTGTAAGGCAACAGTGCTAACCAATGAGTCACCGTGCTGCCCTTCAATAATCTTCAGAACACAAATTAAGACATTTTAGATTAAATCAGAGAGCTCTCTCATCCTCCATAAACACTAACAACCCTAACTGAGACATTCAAGGTCCAGAAAAGTTGCCAAAACATTTCATAAGACTTCAGTGGTTCAACTATATTCATTCGAAGCTCCAAGAACACTTTTGTGTGCCAACTGTAAACTGTAAAACTGTAAACTGTAAAAACTACTTTGTTCACTAATGCCTTCCACATCAGATTAGGTTATGCATTTATGGGCAATACGATTATTACTTTTGCACTGCTGACCCCAATTTCAATCACCCTGACCTGACACAGGAGAGAGGATGCAGATGAAGTGGTATTTACTGTTTTTTTTTTGGAGCTTCATATGATTGCAGTTGCTTGCAGTCCACTAAAGTCAATGTTATGACAGTTTTTCTGCACTTTGACTTTCTTTGAGGACTCTGGTCTATATGAAGGAAAAGATTTCATGTACAATACCTTAATTTGTGTTCTGAAGATGAACAAAGATTTTAAGGGCTTGAAATGGCATGACGGTGAATAATAATTCTTGAAAGAAATTTAATTTAGACTGAACTAACCCTTTAACATCTGAAATAATGCTGTGTGCAGAACTAAATGGACTAGTTGTATATGAGTAAATGTGATGGCAATTATATCATAACTTGTAAAGAGCATGTAACGTAAAAAAAAAAAAAGTCAAAAGAAAAAAAAACATTAATTTGTCCATAGCACACACAAACAACTTACAAACAATGTAGATTTCTGATGTTTCTGGTTTCTGCCCTGCACAGTAATGAAATACATCTCAATTATGGCATTAAAAAAACTGGTATAGTTGAGCAGTCTGTCCTTTTTTATGGTCACGTCTTCTGACATCAACAAGTCTTGTTTTTGGTTTGAAGTCTTCATTGTGAGGTATGTCTACATACCATATTGTCTACATATTTGAGTCAACCTGAACCAGTCTACATTTAGATACCAAAACTTTTCAACAGTTTAAGTCAGCTTGATTGGTGCACACCAGAGTTCATCCAAAAAATACCAATTTACTTAATATTTACTCACCCTCAAGTAGTTCCAAACCTTTATGAGTTTTGTTCTTCTGTTGAACATAAAAGAGGTTATTCTGAAGAAAGCTGAAAAACTAACCACTGACTTCTAAAGTAGAAAAAACAAAGACTATATGAGTCAATGGATACAGGTTTCCAGCTGTCTTCAAAGTATCTTCTTTTGTGTTCAACAGAATAAAGAAACTTAAGGACTTAAAACAAGTAAAGAGTAAATGATGATGAGTAAATGATGAGTAAATATCTATTACTCGATGAATTTTCCCTTTAAGTTCATTGCACACAGTGCCTGAAATTTTTGAACATTAAAAAAAAATATAAATCTATTGTGTCAATTACATTTACACACTACCTCCAAAACTTTTGTCCATCAAAAAAAAAAATTCAGATTGGGTACTTTTTTACCCCTTTATTTTATTTGAAAGGTATTTGACCCCTATTGTATGCTGATTTTAATGCCTGCTGAGAATTTGTGTTCATACCTTTGACATGTTGCCAGTCTATGTTCGGTATTATTAAATTCAGTGGACTAAATTTGCTCTTTCTTTTTTGTTTTGAAGAAAAGAGAGGGGAACAAAAGCATCACTGCATGAAGACTCTGTTCTGTATTGCTTTGAATTTTTTCCAGTGGTTTCTGTACTTGACAAATTTTTAGAATAATAAATGTTTGCGAAAATTTCAGACTCAGTGTACAAAGAAATGTATTCCAATTAAAAGGACTAACAGCCCACCAGTGTTTGTTTTATTCAAACCAAACCAAATAAGTGTGAACACACCCTTACACATAAATTACACAAGATTATTATTATTTTTTTTCCATTTGAATGCATATATATGTGAACATCAGCATATATATGCCAGATAAATTACCAGGGAGAGAAAGTGAACAAAGATGGGGTGCTCTGGAGGAAGGAGAGGTGGTTTAAAATGGTGGTTTAATCTTACCCTGATACCAACTGTTCATCAGTTAGTGGACTTTGTTCTCTGAAATGGGAATGGGCCATAAAGAAAGAAAAAAGGGACAAACAAAATGGAAAATAGCAGCAGACAAGTTGGCAGGATGCATCCCACAAGGGTGACAAAAACAAACCTCATTTTAAGATTTCATACTGAGCAAATAGATTAAAATAAAAAATAAAATAAAAAAGAAATCCGCTTTACTAAAGACTAAAGGCTTTTTTGTTCGTACTGAAGAGTCTCCTACAATAGGTTTACGTAATTTCACTGTCAAAAAAGCAAACTCTTCAACACAATTTTTTCACATTGTCTGAAACAGTTGTAACATCTGTTATCTTTAAACCCCACCCTTCCAAGTTCCTACTTTACACAGATTGGACAGATGGCCCAGTCTGCTGTGATTGGTCTGCGGCCTACAGCATGCATCAGAAACAAACACCCATTAGAGCAGGTATACACTATGCAGTTTTGGTCCGATTTTGAGCCTCTGCATCTTTTGTTCTGCTGTGCTCGTACAGTGCACATGGGGAATGCACATTAACGTCTCCAGAAAGGCAATCACATGGTCAGATCACTTTCTGACATCTTATAATGTGTAAACATATATTGTGTTATGAGCACAACACATTATATTTATAACTGTAACTTGCTTTTAAAAAAAAGCTTATAAACATAATTATCTTTATGGAAGGTCCCTATGATGTTTACCATGCTACTTTGAATATTCGGTCTGAACTTGCATGCAAGTATAACTTCAAATGCACAATATTGGGAAAACCTAACATCGTACTTTTTTATTTTGTGATATATACTGTGATATGAATACAATTTCACCAGATAAATTGAATATCTCTATTTGGAAAGAATGTATAATGTTAGATTGATTGGGATGATTCTGCAGTAGGATTGCATCTCCACAAAATTTTATAAACAATCTATAAAATGTTTGGGGTCCCTCGTTTTCGATGTGGTCTGTGCTATTTGCATTGCATTTCTGAATCTGCATGTGTTGTGAGCAGAGATGTATAGTAACGAAGTAGAACTACTTCACTACTGTACTTAAGTACTAAAAGGCAGTATCTGTACTTTACTGGAGTATTGTTTTTTTCTCCTACTTCCACTTTTACTTAAGTATATATTTTTGATGAGTTTAATACTTTTACTCCGATAGATTTTTTATGAGCTGCATCGTTACTCGTTACTAGAGGTGTCAAAATGGTCGATATCGGTTCAGTAATAGATCATAACGGGTTATTACGTACTGACGTCATTTATCTCCTATGCGCGATGTCGCAATACTATGGCGAAGGACGGAGGCGCGAGGGCGAGTGAAGGCGGCACAGCACACGAGCCGCTATTTCACTACTACAGAGAAATGTTGTGAGACTCCATCTCTGCCTCTCTGACTTTGGACATTTGACCCGCTGGCATGTTTGTGAGGTAACTTTTCATCTCCTCTTGGCTGTTAAAGCGATACTTGTGGATCCAGACCTGGGCGTGTATGAGGTGCAAGTTTTCTCCACTGTGTCTCATATAGATTACCTGTGATAACCGCGTATTATACATACATAGACTGGAACCGCGGCTGTTCTTCCCGCCATCAGTGAACAACGCTTTCATTTCTAAAGCCGATAGCAGCCCTTTCTGTTGAGAAGGTGAAGACAATAACTAATCAAAGGGGTGTAAGACCTCGCCTGTCAGCGTTTAAAAAGCAGGCGGGAGAATATTTACATTAGTTTATTTGCTATAAATGCTCATGCTGTCTTCTGTGCATGAGTTTTGTTTGATATATTCAGAATGAGTGTTTTCTTTGAGCGGGTCAAATTAAGGGTACAGTTCATATATCTTACTGCTGTGTTAAAGGACACAATTGTATTACAAGTAACCATTTAACTGTCACACCAAGAAAAAACCAATATAATTTTTTTATTTATTGCATTTCTTAACTCCTAATGTCGCTTGTTAACACAATCAATACATTTTCCCCCAACACATCCCATAATTTCTAAAATATCAGCCTCTACCAAATGGTTGAGATGTTGGTTTATGGTAAAAGTACCAGAATGAATAAATATACTATAAAAATCTGAAATTTAAGACCAATTTAATTAAAACATAATCAAAATGAAACATTTTTGAATACTAAATCATAGCCATAAGCCATAAAATATTTCAGATTTTCATTTAACACAGTAATATACACGTTTTCTTTTTTTTACAATAAAATCAAAATTAAGTGAATTAGAACGTTCGTTTACAGCGTTTACAACCAGTAATTTGTGCTCCGAAAATGGGTTTCAATAGCGTTTTGAGTGGATTATGGACTGTTTTTGTGACACACAACTTTGAAAAGTTTGTTCTTTTTTAACTTTGTTAAAGCTGTTATAATCTGTCAGATCTGTGGTTCAAGCGTGAGAGAAAAACAGTATTGTAAGTCATGTTTCTTTTCGTTCTGCTTAATGACGTGCCCCCCAAAAATAGATTTAAAATAAACAAATCAATGATGTCTTTTGACTGCATTCTTTAATAACTACATTACACAATACTTGTACTTTTACTTTCAGTACTTGAGTAGTAAATTTTGAAATAAACTACTTGCAATACTTAAGTACAAAAAATGTTGAATACTTTAGTACTTCCACTTAAGTATGGTGCTTAAAGAGCACTTTTACTTCTACTCAAGTCACTTTTTGATAGAGTACTTGTACTTTTACTTAAGTCTGGGTCTCTAGTACTTTATACATCTCTGGTTGTGAGTATTTTCATGCACAGGTTTAGTCAGAGATTGGTGAATCAATCTTTACTATTTGCATCTCTATCAAATTTAATAAATAATCTATAAACTTTTTGGGGTCCCTAGACACACTTTGGTTGTGGTCTGGCTATTTGCAGTGCATATCTGTATTTGCATGTGTTGTGAGTATTTTCATACACAACAATCTATAAATACAATTTTAAAAAAAGATACAATTGAATTAAAGTGTTTTATCATTTCCCGAGACTAACGGTATTCAAGTATAGTAACAGAATGATAAAAACAAAAATAACTCAATAAAATTAATTATAGTTTAAGGTCACAAACGGTACAATTTATTATACCTAAATGCTTTCAAAGTCATTATACAAATCACAGGCATCAAAAACACATGCAAATGATCAATTATAATACAAACTCAACATTGCATATCCTATGATGTTACTATTGCGAATCATCACATTGCGATATTGATGCTGATACGATATTTTGCGCAGCCCTACTTCAAAACAATATTTACACTATATTATTGACTGTAAACAATGTTGTACTTTGATAGTCACTTGTGGTTGCTAATATATATTCCCTATTTAGAGTTTGCAAAGAGAATGTCTCCATTTCAGGGTCTGTATCGTCTCTGAACAATGATGTGAAGCAGTAATTTTACATTGCTGTTGCTTGTGGTATAATAACACTTGTTGGATTTGCCATGGTCAGATGAAGTCTGAGCATTGAATCATACGTAACTAAGATTATTCAATAAACTCTGCTTTTTCTTTATCATCATGACTTTGTCTCCTGCTTCTGCTCCTCGGTCAACTCATATATTGATAGGAGA
Organism: Danio aesculapii; assembly: GCF_903798145.1. Lineage (NCBI taxonomy): Eukaryota > Metazoa > Chordata > Actinopteri > Cypriniformes > Danionidae > Danio > Danio aesculapii. Next base: position 43,621,159 of record NC_079437.1, on the reverse strand, counting down.
CAGTTAATTCAGTTGAATACTGGTTAACAGGTTTTGATATTGGAAACTCTGCTGACTTGTTGTTCAGATACCTGGAGAAACTGACATTTTCTGACAAGATCAGGCATCCGTGGCTGGATCTTATTTATCTGGCGTGGAGATGGTCTAATAGTAGGAACGGTATATCAGAAAATTCAGGCGGTTTTAAAACCATGACTTTTCCAAACCGAGGTAAACCTTAAAACCAGTTATTGTTCCATGTCTAATACTAGTGATTCATTAACATGCCATATGGGTTTACTCTATGCAAAAAAAGTCATATGTAAAGGACACTGCATTTAAAACATGTACAAAATAAATGCCTTGTATCGTACCTCGAATCACCATCCTGGTCCTCCGTAGAGTCACCTGAGCTATTCAACACATATGGACTCCGCTGTTTTGCTTTGATAAAAAAGAAAGTACATATTTTTTTATACAATACATTTGAAAACTAAGATCAATGATACTGAAAATTTGCTGAAAACATATTTGTGCAATGTGTCAATCATTAATCTTCTGCTGTTTAAGACTTGTTATTATGATATGCAGACCAATATGACACTCTCAATGACAATAGATCAGAAACGCACGGAGTAGGGCCCGCGGGCCAATGTTGGCCCACTGTAACCTTTGATTTGGCCATTGAGGTAAAGTTGGTTTTATATTCGCACATTCTGAGGTTTTTAGTCTCCTTAAAAATATATACAGGAAAATTGGTACTTGGTTAAATATGCAGATGATATTGTGCTTTTATCCTTGCTTTCTCACTCAGACCAGGAACATGGTCCAGTCTTGCATGATTTTATCTCATGGTGCAATAAAATTAAACAAGACCTGAATGTGTCAAAAACCAAAGAAATGCTCATTAAGCTCAATAGCTTAATTAAAAAACACCTGCTCAACAATAGGGGGCCATAAAGGATACACAGGTCGAGGTTGGGGAGGAATACAGGTACCTAGGAACAATTATTGACAACAGGTTGATATTTGATTAAAACACACATACAATTATTAATAAGGCTCATCAAAGATTGTTTTCATAGCAGAAACTCAACTCTTTTAATGTAGAAAAAGTTATTCTTAAGACATTTTACAATTCATTTATTTAAAGTATTTTGTCCTTTTCCTGTATTTGCTGGTTTTCCTCACTGTCCATAAAAACAAGAATCGTCTTCAAGGCATTGTTAATTTGTGCTTGAAAACTTTAGGAGTTCCCCTGCATAGTCTTGCATCGTATTATGAACAGCAGGTGTTGAAGATGGCACATACAATACCAGGAGATAGCACACACCCCTTGAGCAGATATTTGAGTAGATGCACCTTGGGAATGTCTAAAGGCAATAAGATGTTCCACAAATCATTATTAATTTACTTTTGTGCCTGAGTCACCGATTCGATCCAAGACCAACGACGAGATGGATCTCAAGAGATGATCTCAAGGCAGCTACTGTGGTGGTCATGGAGGAGTGGAAAACATGACACTGATTCCTGTGACACTCCAGGGACAAGACGAGTCTTTGCTGAGGCCAGCTTCCAGCCTCCGCCGCTGAGACTGCAGCTCTGCACAAGACGTTTGGCCAGCGGAGAAATTTCTCTCAAGGTTTTTTTTATCTTCACTTTCGCCAATTAGTGAATTTTTTTTTTTCCCTCTCAATGTCGCCACTGGCTTGCATGGTTTGGGATCTGTAGAGCTGCACATCGTTGGATTTGCTCTTCAGTGTTTGGACTCTCAGTAGTGATGTTTAAACCACACTGAACTGAGCTAAACTGAACTTGAACACTGAAAACTGAACTACACTGTTTCAATTTACTATGACCTTTTATGTGAAGCTGCTTTGACACAATCTACATTGTAAAAGCGCTATACAAATAAAGGTGAATTGAATTGAACTGAAGCAATTCGCTTTATACATAAATTATTATTGTTATTGAATTTTTTATCTTTTCCAATTTTTTTTGTTTGTGTACTTGATCTTAAGTGTTGGTGTTCATTGTTTGTAACCCTGGTGTCCTGGCCAAAGTCCCTCAATCAGCCCTTATGATCGTGGCCTCCCAATCATCTGCATCCACCGAATTGGCTCTATCCCGGTCTCTTCACTCCACCAATAGCTGGTGGCTGCCGTCGCATCATCCCAGTAGGCATGGGCTGGTATAAGATTCTGACGGTATGATAACCTTGGACAAAAATATCACGGTTTCACGGTTTTGTGGTATTGTGATTACTGCACTAAAATATGTTATTTTTTAAATATCTGGGTAAAAAACAACTTTTTTTCCACTTTGCACACAATATATTTTATTTTGAGAAACATTTAAAATATTTTGGAACAGAAAACATGTCAGGCTGAATAATAAAAAAAAATGTTGACTTCTGCTGTCTTCATTAGTTTCAAAAACACAGATTTCTTTACAATTTTAAATGGCATCTTTTGGATATCTTTTTTGCTGGAGATACTGTTGTGCTTGAAAAAAGGCACGGTATGGCAGAAAATTTTGACGGTTTTAAAACTTTTCTAAACCGCGGTATACCTTGAAAACGGTTATCGTCCCATGCCTACATCCAAGTGTATGCTGCACACTGGTGGTGGTGTGGAGAGACCCCCCTCATGATTGTGAAGCGCTTTGGGTGTATGGCCATACATGATAAATGCACTATATAAATAAACATTACATTACATTACATTTTTTACCACCATGTCAGAATGAAATGCCCCAAGGAGATTAATAAAATTTTAAACTAAACTAATAATATAATTTCAGAAAAGTATGCTTTGCAAATTCAAAATAAGTAAATCATGTTAGCAGCCAATGACTACCAAATTACAACATTGTCCACGGTCAATTAAATAATAGTGCTAATGTTGTTTTGAAGTCATAACTGCATCTCATGTTTAAACTGAATATTCAAAGTAGCATGATAAACAATATAGGGACTGTCACAAGTTGCCACTGTTCAAAAATGAATGAATGTGCGAATATAAAACCAACTTTACCTCAATACCTTTTCTTATGAAGGGCCAAAAACCAAACTAGATTGGGGGTTGTGGGCCGAAGGTAACCATAGTAGCCATGGTTAATTTATTGAGGTAAAGTTGCTTTTATATTCACACATTCAGACTTTCTCCTTAATAATATAATTTCAAGAAAGCCATGTAGGCAATTTATAAATAGTCAAAACATTACGGCAGCCAATGACTATCAGTACAACATTGTTCACAGTCAAATAAATAGTGCTGATGTTGTTTTGACGTCCTAATTACATCTGATTTCAGACCGAATATTCAAAGTATCATGGTAAACACTATAGGGAGCATGTCACAAGTTGTCATTGAACGTATGTGCGAATATAAAACCAACTTTACCTCAATAGAAAAGGTTTGGGCACCCCTGCAATAGGTGAAGCAGGAATACTCACATGTAGCAGAGGAGGTGTTTTCAGATGCTCTCTGGAACGGGTATCGGAAGAGCAGTTTATTTCCTCGGCTGCCAGAACTTACTAATATCACACTTATGGGACTTGTTTTTTCTCCATTGGGCTGCAGTGTGGACTCGGGCTGTTTCCACATCGCCTTCGTGTCTGGGTTTAAATCTGCTGACCACTGCTTGTACATCCTAACGCCTTTTGTGAAGTATTTGTGTTATGTCGAGGGAATTAAATCTGAAAATGTGTGACTTTATATGATAAGATTGGATAGGTGTGCTTGGCTAAATGTTTGAACTGCATTAGAGTTTATGAGTAGGAGAAATCCGGTACAATAAATAAACTGCATTACTGATAACCTAAATGAGTAGTTGATTAATCACAAATTCTGTTAGCCTACTGGCTAGCCAAAATCAGCAACCAAATAATCACACGTAACGTTGTAATTTACCAGATATTAAGCCAAAATGTTTTATCCATCTGTGACCGGCTGGCGAAAACTATATATGTTGATTTTATTGTAAAATGACAGTGAAATATAACACTGACAGATAAACGTCAGTTCTTTCCATGGTTTCTTCTGAAACACAACAGTACAGTGTTTGGTGTTACTCTACGTGCACCGTAGAAATACAAATGACGTGCTGAAATAGTTCCGCTTCTCTCTGAAAGAGTCGTTCCTCGTCATCAAAATGCATTTTGTGCATATTTTATTACGTAATATTTTAAAATGTTGTCTGCTAAAGATCTTAGCCGTGATAGAGACAACTTACGCATACAAAAAACGCAAAACTGGTAAAAACAATAGGCAAAATTAAATAAATTAATTAATCAATTTAAATCATTTTGAGAATAAAACTTATATAATCCCATAAAGAAAGAACCTATATAAACACATATGTTTTAATATAGGTTTTGATATATGTGTTTAATGTATGTGATATATAAAATCGGTTATTATTGTGTGCATTTATGAACATATGTGTTCACATATGTTTACCCGTATATTAGTAAAATTATTAAAATCCATAGCTTACATTTTTTATTTACTTAAGAACAATCAAATAATACAAGAAATAAAATATAGTACAAGAACAAAAAACTGAACAGAAAAAACAAAACAAAATAAAAAGAAACTACAAACCATTTTGTTATACAATTCCTTCTTTTCCATTATCTTCATCCAAGAAAGAATTGACTATGTAGACATATAGACATCGTAGCTTTTCATCTCCTCTCACTTATTTGCCATAGTTAAATTCCATAACATGCCAATTACATGTGATACCAATTTCAAGTGTTCGCACATACATACGTTTTTGCATTTTTTATTGTTAGTTCTTAGTTATTGCCTTGATAATAGAAAATATGAGCTAAGCAACATTTATGACAGTTGCCAAAGTGGGATATGTGCTATATAGGAGACATATCTTGTATGTATGACTTTAATGAAGAGAAAATAAGAAACAATGAAAAATCTCACTTCTACTTGGTGTGATTATAGTCTTTTAGCATCCTAGATTAAACCTAGAAAATTAAAAATTACTTAAACTTACCCAGACAGACAGAATTTAAAGGTAAATTCACAGCCCATTCTGCATTTCTGGATACATTAAGATGGTATTTTATGGGATATGAATCTGTTTTGTGCAAGTGAGTAGAGTGTTTACGGTGGTTCTCAAACTTTTTACACCAATTACAGACTCAGAAAATATTTCTTTAAATATTAAAATTTGTTCCACCATAAAAAGATAGTAGACCTGATTGTTTAGCTAAAGCTCCACCATAGGTTGTAAAAAAAAAAAAAAAAACTTTGTACAGTTCAAAAAGTTGATTTATTGTCGGCCATTTTAAACATTATTTGAACAATAAAACTGCACTGTGCTTAAGTTAATACAAAAAAAAAGCTTAAATGATTATATAAATAAAAACTGAAATGAAATAAAACTGTGACTGGTGAAATCACAAACAACTAAAGAAGGTTATATTAAATGACTTGCGTTATTTTTAAGTGACCATTTAGAACTCATCGCCTTATTAAGAATTTCAACAGACTTGCTCATTTAATGAAATGCCACTTGTCATTTAAAGTGATTGTTAAAAAAGAAAGTTTTTAGTTGAAGACAAATGCATTTACAACCTAAAATGTAGTAATAAAAATACAAGAAATGTGTTTTAGTCAAAAAAAGAATCACTCCAAGGGGAAAATTTCTTTGGAATTCTCTAATAGATAAAATTAATAAGAAAAAACTCTCCTTACAAATTCTGTGTTCCCAACAAAGTTAAAGAATTACACTTAAAAGTGTTACACAATATCTACCCCACAAACGAGATTGTATCTAAGTTAATAATTCCTAATTCAAATTGTGTCTTAGGCCTATAACAAGTATCAATTCGATTTTGACAAATGCCTACGTGTTTTGGTCTGATTTATCCGTTTTCTTTATATCAAAATGCAAGTTTAACATTGATTTTTCCATGTGTAACATAATTTGTTACTCTTCTCATGACAAACACAACATTTATAGGCAATTTATTTATTTTATTGGTTAAATATTATATTCACATATGTAAATTTATTTATCATTATCTAATTTGCAGAATTTTCTTTGTGATTTAAATTGTTTAATTACTACATTACAAAATGTTTACAGCAAAAAAGGGTAAAAACTGTGAAATTTTATAAGGACTTTGTAAGTATCATTTAATTTAATTTGAGTTTTTACCTCTGTACGCTGTTTTTTATTATCCTATTTTAGCATAATAAAGGGGGGGGGGGGGGATGTTGTGTCGGGAGAGAGAGATTACAAGCGTTTCTACACTGTTCTAAGCATGTATGCAAAGAACGGGGGCTATGGCATCTATTTAGGAGATCAAAACAGGTGTGTGAGGGGAGACCGGGGCTGGCGGGCACGCCGTTGCAAAACCGCCCAAATTTTCCCTGCCCGCCTTTGTCATTTTTTACCCACAAAAAGAAACTCAAAACCGTCCAATATGCCAACACAGCGTGCGGTGGAATCGGACCTTCGAAGGTTTTTACAGCTTTAGAGGAAGTCCGTGTACTGGTAAGCGAACCACATTTTGAACCACTGAGCTAGAACTAAGTAGCCTAATTCAACATCTTACACAGCCTTCTCTTACTCCTTATGTGAAACAAAATAACTGGCTTTGATGTTTTTAATGAAAAAAATGTTACGTGACTTGAAAAATAATCTGATTACGTAATTCATACCAGGCCTACTTGTGCGTTACACCAACACTAGCATTAGCTACTGTTGGAGAACTAACAGTTTTAACCAAAAATTGAACCAGTCTGTCAGATGAAGAAGAGCCGGATTCAGAGATTCAATTAGATAAAGTTTACTGAGGCAGCTTAAACACTCGCAAAAAATTTGTAGGCAGCTCTACAGTACATGCGATTTCAAAACAACAATACTGTCACACAACGTCATTAACTGCGTCATACATATAGGGGTTTTAACCTGATTGGTTAAAACACAGATAGACTTAGAACAGTTCCAAGTGTACATATACATTGCAATTCTGAACGATTTCTCAATATCCAAAGACCTGTGGAATGATCCACAAACGATAGAACACACAGTACAATCTGATTCATATTCAAGGTTGTTTCATGTACTCTCAGCCATCCTATCAAACTGGTAGGCTACAATTAACATCCAAACTGACAGCTGCTAAGAAACAGAAAGCCTATCTTGCATGCGAAGGAATTTATTTAAAATAATTAACACATAAAATAGGTTCAACTCAGGAAACAGTTGTTTCCAATTATTCAAGAGTCCAGTTCCACTCAAGAGGTCATCGTGACCTCTGACCTGGCTTCGTAGATCCTGGGGTAGCAAATAATTTGCCATACAGAAAAAGCAATGACACACATATTATTCCAGTTTTACTCTCAAGAGGGATGACTTCAAGGTCATTATATAAACTAGGCCCTTAAACATTCAACTTTATTAAAAATCATGAAGACGTAAGAAATGATATTTGTTACTCCATCCTGGAGCAGACATCCATCAGAAAATCCCCATCATCACTACATATTGTGTGATAGTTCTCATCTGTAGATTATTAGTATAATACAGTTGGTATGGCTGTGAGACTACTATTTTAATTAATTCCTTATCATTGCATGGCATATTCACAGTAAAGAGCAGCTCTTTCTGAATTATCCTCAGCCTACATTGAATATAGGGCTGCACAATATATCAGGATTGTCAAACTATTGAAGTTGTGTACATGGCAATATGCACATCATAACGATTTACATTTATATTTAAGAATTTAGCAGATGCTTTTATCCAAAGCGAGTTAGACCCATGAACACATACCCAGAGCAGTGAGATGCAAGGGGAGCAGTTGGTGGTTTGCTTCCTTAATAGAAGAGATTTCTGTTATTCACTCCCACCACCTACAATCCTTGCTGGTGCCAGGACTCAAATCTCCAACTTTTTGATCACAACCCTGCCCCATATTTGCAACAAATTATTGATTTTAATTTATCTTTCTGTGCCTGCCGTTTGCACACCATCTAAAATACATTTCAGCACATCAGGTGATGATGCATGTCAACTGAAACCAAGCAGAGTAGGCATATAGTTTTCTGGCCAAAAATATGTAACGATTTTAGTATTGATTCTGAAATATGACGAACTATGCGAGCCAAAGTTAAAGCATTAAGACAACAAAGAATTGTCTTGACTCCTTCACGTTTTGTTGTTGTTTGTTTTCTTGATTGTTTTATTGATTTCAAGTGGAGCAAAGTGGTGATCACAATTTTTTAATATATTTTATTTACATTGTTAAAATATGTGGTTTGTTTTATGCAACAGTAAATCATTCTGTTCCCTTTCAGAGGTTGTAGTCATGCTTTCTTTTGTAATAACATGTTGGTTATCATTTTTTTAATGATTTTTAATAACATCACATACTGAATATTGCATTGTTTAGCATGTTATTGCATAACACATTTTCTACAATAGCACACAGCCCTAATTGTAAGCGTTAATGTCTTTAGCAATGAATAGAATAGTGCAGCTAAATGTAAAATCATTTTCATTTTCCAGACAAAACTAACTTTCCAGCAAATAAAACACAAAATGTAATTAATTAATAAACAAATTCACTCATTGATTCTTGCTTCCAGAACAGCCACTGGCTCTTCACCCTCTTACCTCCACCTGCTTCTGAATGTCTACATCCTGTCCAGGAGCCTCCAGTCAGTAAGTGAGCGCCGTCTTTTAATATCATGACAGAGAGGCTGGCTCTTAATCCCTTTTCAGAATCACTTGTTAGAACACCAACTGAAAACTCATCTTTTCCAATGGAATACATTATATTTAAAAAGATATCTTCTAAAGATATTCCTGTAAAATTCTCTATAAGAAATATCACTAAGTAGCACTTCTTGTGTGTATTGCCTTTTCATGTTGATTTACTTTTTGTCCTGGAAACAAACCCTATTGAAAACCCTATTTTAACATTAAAAAATCTTAATAACCAGTCACTCTCTTAAAAGCAGACAAGAATTTAAAAATAGATTTTTATATACATAACTATTCTTACATGTGTTTAAACCATTAATGGTTGTAAAATCACGGAGTATACATATTTAGGCATCGGAATTGATGACAAATTAAAAATTGAGGCAAATACTAATGTGATTAGGGGAAAGCTAAAGAGTTTGTGCTTTAAGGAGACTTTTCTTGTGGAAGTTGCTGTTATGAAGATGTTTTGTACTTGAATCTGAAGATTTTCTATTATTTGTTGGTATGGTCACTTGAAAATGAAGAACAGAGGCAAGTTGAACATTATAATTAATATGTGCAGCAAGATGTGTGCTGATTTAAGGAATATCACACAACAGTCATTTAATGATGTCACAGACTGTAAAAAGACTGTCACAGACTGTTAATAAGATGATACTTGATATTGTTACATAACATGACCTCTAACAAACTGCAGCTTTGGGACAAGTTTATTCATTTAAGAAAAACAACTTGATTGATTGAACTAAACAGAATCGACACCTTGATTGATTGCTTTATTTATATTTTCCAACGTATTGAATCATCATTGAATTGAGGCAGAGATCTTCACAAGACTTCAGAAGTAGCGGCTTGTGAGAGCAGCCACAATTACAGACAAAAGTTTCTGCCAGATTGACTGGACAGTGGGGTTGAAAGCGGGTCCAAAATTGGTCTCGACGACAATGCTCAGGCAGTGAACAAAAAATGAATATTATTGGGTCCTTTTCACATGAAACAATTGAAATGCATACATGCAAAGTCTTTTCCAAATACATGAAACAACATGTTATGCAAATTAAATGAAACTAAATAAACCTTAAATAAACTTTGCCAGGGTCTGCGTTCCGATTTCATCATTGTTGATTTTGTCCCAGACACTCGCAATAGTCGGAATCTGACCACTGCACCATCGTGACTGTTAGAAAATTAGTTTAAGCGCCAAAATCACTAAATGTTGATTCCAGTGTGCTTTATAGTCAAGAAAAGAAGCAATGCTTTATGTTGTGATTTTCTCCAAATCCATACTCAGACCTCAGAAGCTGCTTAATAACCAATTTGTATGGTATGACAAAAAAGTGAACCAGGAAATGTCCAGAGATACAAAGATCAAATAACTTTATACTTTTGACAGAAATTTTTATATTTATGAAAGTGATGTGAGAGTAAATAAAAATCATCTAACATGTAACATTTAAGTTTTATTTTCAGCCAGTGCAACTTTTTTTTTTTTTTGCTTTATCTGGACACTCAGACCCTTTCCTCCCAAAATGTTTTTTTTTTTAAAGTGATAACTAAGTATGTCAAGTTCTTTTTGATTTGTCACACCCTTTAGGTGTCATCTGCTGTCCCCAAATGACCCCAAAGCATATCTCCTGCAACTACACACGCCTAAAAAATATTAAAAGATAAAAGTTCTCTAGGCTAATGTTTTCGCATATTCCAAAAACTCTTTAGCAAATTATTAAAATAACCCTTTGTTTCTCATTTTGTGCAGAACATTTAAATAATCTATAAAAACTTTCCACTGTGAAAAATCTTTTGTGGAGACTTTTGGTATTTTAAAGGTTTTTGATGTTTTTCATGGAACCATTGAGGATGAGAATAAATAACTTTTATCTTAAAATTGTTGTTTATTGGCATAAGTGGTTCCATAATGTGCAATTAGTATTCATGGAACCTTTGAAATGCACAAAAGTGCATATGGCTGAAACGCACTTTTGGAACCTCTGTGTCAGTTTTTCAAAACAATTGTTGATTTATAACGTTGCAAGACATTCAGTGCATTACTTACTGTTTTCAGCTCTGTGATAAGCATATTTTCGACAGGATGTAAGATTAAACTGCATTTGGTTGAGCTATTATATGACATTGATGTTTTGAAGGCTACCATAACACAGCTAAATATATCAGTATTTATACATAAGATAAGCGTTTATATTAAAATAAATACAAACATTCACTATATTGGGGAAAATGATACAGGGAATTAAAAATCATCTGCAGTTGTTGGCTGAAGTCTGAGAAATGGAACTGGTGATGTTGGGTGAGGCAGCAATTTATTATAAAAGACCCATTTTCTACATCTAACACTGCTTTTGCAATATCAAGTGGAAGAGATCGAAAATGAGTTTTGACAGCTAAGGATAAGTCCACCTTCTTGGGGAAATATGTGCACTATTATTAACAGGCCTATACATAAAAAGTTAATAAGTACTTTTTTAATGCACAAGTCGTCTATTAAAAAAAAATTAAAAGTCGGTTAACCGTGAGTACAGATATGAAATCCAAAACGTGCTGGAATTATCACAGTGTTCAATGTAAGGTCATTAAGCTGTCTGTGCAGTGTATGTGAAATTTTATATAATGACATTTCTGATCAACAACATTTGCAACACTGCGTTTTCCTTGTTTTACTCAAATATTTGGAAGCTAATATTCATATTAGCCTAATTTTCAATAATATTTGCAAACGTTCATGTTGGGTATAGTGAAGAAGAAAAATCTCTGGTTCTGATAACTTTATCATTACAATAACTGCCAAATAGGACATTAGATAGTAAGAAATCACCTATAGGCCGATGCATTGCATTGTTTATGTTTTAAATAGGCTAAACAAATAAGATGCAAAAACTTTTTGCAAAGTTACTATTCTTTTTAAGTTAGAATGCAGGACAATTAGCACTTAATTTTATTTGGACTATATTTAATCCTCACTGATTAATAGCTGTCTTAATTTGTTGAATTGTTCAAATAAAGCTTAGAATAAAATTAAAGATATCTAGGCTACTACAAGTAAGGATGTCAATTTCCGAGTTATGAAACATGCAACTCATTTTGATAGAATAGTAGTATGCATAATAATAAAACTGATGAAGGCAGTTTTTTGCCGAAACGTGTACACACAGTTTTAAGGAATAGCCATGTCTTTTAAATATTTTTCCACATTTTTTGAGTGCCTTGGACTGATTTTTGCAATTTTTTCTGATGAATCCCTTAACCAAAGTGCACTGATATATTATTTAAGCTACCCCTGAGTTCCTTTTGTTTGATTTAGGATTTTTATATGTAGGTTGGTTTTGTTTGAATCAGGTTTATTCCCACTTTCTTAATGTTCATTTATTAAATGACTGCACGGAAGAAACCCGCAAGTTACCATAAATGAATATTGTTGATATTATGCCATGAATTAAGACCACTCACGCAAGGCAACCTAAAAGACTTTTCTTTGAATCGAATCAAAGATATTTAGAGAAGTATTTTGGCTTTTGCAGCTGCAATGACAGGGCATTTTTTTAATGTGCGTTTTTTAATCTTGGGTGTAAGCGAACACTGAAGCGCAGCAAGGTTCACATAGGCTACAATAACTCTGCCTGAAAGAAAGATATTTGTTTGTCACAGAGGTTATTTTCGTTAAAATAAATGTAAAATAGTTAGCCTGCATTTCCTCGTGAGATCAGGCTGGTGATTCTATCTTTTGGTTATAGACTGCGAAAATACATCTTCACCCCCAGCACTCTAACACCAACATCAAGGTGTGCAATATAGTGTAGAGCTCTTGAACTTCAAAAACCTGCTCTTAAACGCTCTGTCCTGGAAATAAGGGTGCATTAAAATATCAAAATGTATCATGTTTAACTTGGTATGGCTATATAAGAATGTCGACTCGATAAGTTTACTGGAGTTTGCATGTTCTCGCCTTGGGTTCTATTGCCAAGAATTGTACTGACTGTACTCTCAGTGCCGGGCTCCAACTGGAAGCACATCCACTGTGTACTGTGGTTCATTCCGCGACGACCCCTAAACCAGGAAACCGAAGGAAAGTGTGAGGGAGTGAGGTCACACCCTTTAGGTGCCATCTGCTGTCCCCAAATGACCCCAAAGCATATCTCCTGCAACTACACACGCCTAAAAAATATTAAAAGATAAAAGTTCTCTAGGCTAATGTTTTCGCATATTCCAAAAACTCTTTAGCAAATTATTAAAATAACCCTTTGTTTCTCATTTTGTGCAGAACATTTAAATAATCTATAAAAACTTTCCACTGTGAAAAATCTTTTGTGGAGACTTTTGGTATTTTAAAGGTTTTTGATGTTTTTCATGGAACCATTGAGGATGAGAATAAATAACTTTTATCTTAAAATTGTTGTTTATTGGCATAAGTGGTTCCATAATGTGCAATTAGTATTCATGGAACCTTTGAAATGCACAAAAGTGCATATGGCTGAAACGCACTTTTGGAACCTCTGTGTCAGTTTTTCAAAACAATTGTTGATTTATAACGTTGCAAGACATTCAGTGCATTACTTACTGTTTTCAGCTCTGTGATAAGCATATTTTCGACAGGATGTAAGATTAAACTGCATTTGGTTGAGCTATTATATGACATTGATGTTTTGAAGGCTACCATAACACAGCTAAATATATCAGTATTTATACATAAGATAAGCGTTTATATTAAAATAAATACAAACATTCACTATATTGGGGAAAATGATACAGGGAATTAAAAATCATCTGCAGTTGTTGGCTGAAGTCTGAGAAATGGAACTGGTGATGTTGGGTGAGGCAGCAATTTATTATAAAAGACCCATTTTCTACATCTAACACTGCTTTTGCAATATCAAGTGGAAGAGATCGAAAATGAGTTTTGACAGCTAAGGATAAGTCCACCTTCTTGGGGAAATATGTGCACTATCATTAACAGGCCTATACATAAAAAGTTAATAAGTACTTTTTTAATGCACAAGTCGTCTATTAAAAAAAATTTAAAAGTCGGTTAACCGTGAGTACAGATATGAAATCCAAAACGTGCTGGAATTATCACAGTGTTCAATGTAAGGTCATTAAGCTGTCTGTGCAGTGTATGTAAAATTTTATATAATGACATTTCTGATCAACAACATTTGCAACACTGCGTTTTCCTTGTTTTACTCAAATATTTGGAAGCTAATATTCATATTAGCCTAATTTTCAATAATATTTGCAAACGTTCATGTTGGTTATAGTGAAGAAGAAAAATCTCTGGATCTGATAACTTTATTATTACAATAACTGCCAAATAGGAAATTAAAATGGTAAGATATCACTTATAGGCACATGCATTGCATTGTTTATGATTCAAATAGGCTAAACAAATAAGATGAAAAAACTCTTTGCAAAGTTGCTATTCTTTTTAAGTTAGAATGCAGGACAATTAGCACTTAATTTTATTTGGACTATATTTAATCCTCACTGATTAATAGCTGTCTTAATTTGTTGAATTGTTCAAATAAAGCTTAGAATAAAGTTAAAGATATCTAGGCTACTACAAGTAAGGATGTCAATTTCCGAGTTATGAAACATGCAACTCATTTTGATAGAATAGTAGTATGCATAATAATAAAACTGATGAAGGCAGTTTTTTTGCCGAAACGTGTACACACAGTTTTAAGGAATAGCCATGTCTTTTAAATATTTTTCCACATTTTTTGAGTGCCTTGGACTGATTTTTGCAATTTTTTCTGATGAATCCCTTAACCAAAGTGCACCGATATATTATTTAAGCTACCCCTGAGTTCCTTTTGTTTGATTTAGGATTTTTATATGTAGGTTGGTTTTGTTTGAATCAGGTTTATTCCCACTTTCTTAATGTTCATTTATTAAATGACTGCACAGAAGAAACCCGCAAGTTACCATAAATGAATATTGTTGATATTATGCCATGAATTAAGACCACTCACGCAAGGCATCTAATAAGACTTTTCTTTGAATCGAATCAAAGATATTTAGAGAAGTATTTTGGCTTTTGCAGCTGCAATGACAGGGCATTTTTTTAATGTGCGTTTTTTAATCTTGGGTGTAAGCGAACACTGAAGCGCAGCACGGTTCACATAGGCTACAATAACTCTGCATGAAAGAAAGATGTTTGTTTGTCACAGAGGTTATTAAAAAAAAACTTAAAATAGTTAGCCTGCATTTCCTCGTGAGATCAGGCTGGTGATTCTATCTTTTGGTTGTAGACTGTGAAAATACATCTTCACCCCCAGCACTCTAACACCAACATCAAGGTGTGCAATATAGTGTAGAGCTCTTGAACTTCAAAAACCTGCTCTTAAACGCTCTGTCCTGGAAATAAGGGTGCTTTAAAATATCAAAATGTATCATGTTTAACTGGTGCAGCACATTGGCTATATAAGAATGTCGACTCGAGAACTTTACTGGAGTTTGCATCTTCTCGCCTTGGGTTCTATTGCCGAGAATTGTACTGACTGTACTCTCAGTGCCGGGCTCCAACTGGAAGCACAACCACTGTGTTAAGTATATACCAGACTGCGGTTCATTCCGCGACGACCCCTAAACCAGGGAACCGAAGGAAAGTGTGAGTGAGTGAGGTTTAACTGATAATTACTTATTAAATTGCTGTAAAATGAGGATGCCTTTAAAAGTAATGCATAAATACATTTTATTTATCAATTAAATTAACTAAATCAAATTAACATTTGGTATGACCACACTTTGCATTTAAAACAGTTGGTACACTTGCCCATAGTTTTTCAGGTAGCTATGTGGGTAGGTCTTTTGAAGCATTTTAGAGATGTTGGCAAGTTCTTCTGGATTTGTTTGGTCTCAGTTTGTTCTGTTTCTTCGTGTCATTTCAGACAGGTAATCAGGGGTGCGTTTCCTAAAACCATCATTAGCCAACTAAGGTTGCAAGTTCCGTCATTACAAACATAGTTGATTTGCCGTTTCCCAAATCCATCATTCCAACGAACATTCTCAAACTGCGTCGCAAACATGTGCACTTGCAACTATACCTCTGGAGCTGTAGTTAGAAACATAGTTCCTGGCTATGTTCTATTCCCACTTATCCCCCCCTGTGCCCTATTTATTTAGAACATTCTAACATTTAAACTTGGAATAATTAAAAATATAAAAAAAGTGTTAGTGTAAAGCATTAATCTCTCTTAGTTGTAATTTGCTTTCAAAGTCTTTTACAGTTCAGTGTGATGACCGATTTCAGTTTGGATGTGGCAGATCCTGATTGGGTGCCTGCTTGCTCACCAATTGGTTAAATAAGAGTGTTGTGGTAGCTTCCCCAGGACTGTGTGGCTACTTGGTTGTCCTCGTGTCAAGACCATTTCTTTCATTTCTGACTCTTTTCTTGATATTAAGATCCAAATTGTAGTTCCTTCAATATTCCGTCATGATGTCTTAAGGCTGTCACACCAAGGCCTTGCTGGTCATATGGGGGTAAGAAAGATGTGTGATGAAATTATGAGAGAATTATATTAGCCTAGACTTAAGAAAGATGTGATCAAATACATATGGTCTTGTCACAACTGTCAAATGACAGGAAAGCCAATTCAAAGTATTTTATTGGCTCCTTTACAACCCATTGCTGTTTGTACTACTCCTTTTAAACATCTAATCATTGATTGTGTGGGTCCTTTAACCCGATCTAGGGCCGGACATGCTTACTTGTTTACTGTAATGTGCCAGTCTACACGCTATCTTACAGCTTTTCCTTTAAGATCGATTACAACAAAATCCATTTTAAAGGCTTTGACAGGTTTTATGTCTATCTTTGGAATTCAAATTTTGGGATCAAATTTTATGTCCCTACAATTTTCAAAAGTCCTACAACAACTTAAAGTTAAACACAATATCTCGAGTGCCTATCATTCCCAGATTCAGGGTGGTTTGGAAAGGTTCCACCAGACTCTTCAGTCACTTTTGAGGTCCTATTGTGTTAAATTTGATTGTGACTGGGGAGATGGACTTCCTTGGATGCTGTTGGCTATTCGTGAAGTTGTTCGTCAGAGCACTGGTCCCAATGAGTTAGTTTTTGGACACACAGTCCGAGGGCCAATTGCTGTTTTAGCAGATGAATGGAACACCACTGATCCACCTGAGAATGGCAGTTTTCGTTATCGAATATAAAGCTAGAGCTATTGCTTTGCGAAAATTAGAAGAAAGTACAGGTTTGCCATGTTAACTTACTGAAGCCATACTTGGGTCCTGTTTCATCTCTTTCAGTACATTGTGACCTCTGAACTTGACTCCAGTGTCTCAGCAATTCAGCATTTCTTGCTAATTTGTCTGATCATTTGTCTCACTTGTGTGAACCAGAGAAGACCAATATCATTGAGTTAGTAAATTCATTCCCTTAAATCTTTTCTGATGTTCCTACTCAAACTCATTCAACATGACATTCATGTTGGTATGGTTTCCCCTGTAAAACAACATCCATATCGGGTAAATCCTGTTTGAACGTTTGGCTAAAGCGAACTTGACTGTTAATCTCACCAAGTGTGAGTTTGGTAAGGCTACAGTAACTTATTTGGGTAAGGTGGTTGGCAGAGGGTGCGTTCAACCCATCAGTGCTAAAGTAGAAGACATCTCTAGTTTTCTCACTCCCACTACTCGTCATAAGTTAAGGCGTTTTCTTGGGATGGTGGGTTACTATAGGGGGTTTTGTAAAGATTTAGCAGATGCCCCTCTGACAGATTTATTGAGCCCAAAAAAACCATTCCAGTTGTCATTGCAGTGTCTTTTAGCTAATGCTCCAGTGTGGTGGACGCTAGTGCTTTTGGTGCTGGCGCAGTTCTTCTTCAGGAAGATGACTGAGTTAAGCATCCAGTCAGTTATTTAAAAAAAATCATTTGTCATCAGCAGGTTTATTCTACAATAGAAAAAGAGGCTTTAGCCCTTGTGTTGGCCATTCAACACTTTGAGCTTTGAGGTCTATTTAAGTTCAGTTTGTGGTCTTATTGTCATATACAGACTATAATCCATTAATCCAACGGATGCGTGGAAAGAACCAGCAGATTATGAGATGGAGCCTTATATTACAACCATTCTGTCTGCTCATTAAACATATTCGTGGCAAAGACAACTTGATTGCTGATGCTCTCTCAAGAGTGTAAGATGTGCCATTGTGTTGGGTATGTCTTCTGTTTGTTTTGTTTCTCTCTCTCATCCCCCCCCCCCCCCTTTATTCTGTCTCTCTCTAATTTGTATCTCTAGTCTTTCCTCTTATTTCCTAGGGCCCAGGAGTTGGGGAGAAACTGGAGTGAGATTTATGGATATAAGTACTCCTGGTATTGTGAAAAATATTATTTAAATTTAGTTGGTGTATGTTCTGTTTGTTCCACTAGTTTTGTCGGTTCTTTAGGGAACCTCCTTTTGAAATGGGATGTGTGACGACCCCAGGATTCCAGTTTGGATGTGGCAGATCCTGATTGGGTGCCTGCTTGCTCACCAATTGGTATAAATCGTAAGAGTGTTGTGGTAGCTTCTCCAGGACGGTGTGGCTACATGGCCACCCTCGTGTCAAGACCATTTCTTCAATTCTGTAACCTTATGGTTTCGTTTGGCATTATTTATATATGTAGTTAAAATTAGTTATCTTCTTTATTTATCCCTAGACATTTGTTTGTTGCTTAATTTGTTGTTCTATTAGTTTTGGATAATAAATAAGTTGCATTAATATCCTTTTGTTCTCTGAGCTATTTTATGTTGCGACTTAAACGAGGGAGTCGTAGCATCAGTTTTAGCGATCTTCATGTTTACAACTGGCTCCCTTCGCTATGCACTTTGAAAACATTGATGTCATTTTGAACACAGCCTCATGACGAAGGCTATAGGTGACCTATTATTTAAAAGTGGAATTTATGTTATGTCTCCAAAGCTTGTGAAAACATAGCATACGTTAATACTTTTAATTTATAGTGGGTTATTTATTAAGTTTCTGTACTGTGTATGGCATGGGCCTGTTGGTTAGAACATTTCTGCAGTGGTTTGCATGTGTCAAATTGTAAAAGTATAAAAATAAATAAACAATATCCTAAATAAACAATATCCCTTAATAATAATAATCATCATCATCATCATCATCATCATTAATATTATTAAAGTAGGATTTTTTTATTTTCTAATAAATTATAAATATAACATTTTTTAATAAATAGCCTCATTTATTTATAAATATGATATTAGAAAACATGTTAGCTTTTGTAAGTGATTTTATGTTTTAGAATAGAATATGTAATGTTCTCAATAATATTTGTAAAGGAAGCATAGGCCCTATATCAGGCCTCTCAAACTCAATTTACCTGAGGGCCACTAGAGGTCGAGTCTGGGTGTGGCTGGCCCACATCAGGTTTTCCACAAGATATTAATTATATTATTAATTATTAATTTCTAATTTGTTTATTAGTATGTAGGTGTAATTTGCTTTCAAAGTATTTTTACTGTTCAGTTTTAGCGAACTTCATGTTTACATTGCACTACCTTCGTAGTGCACTTTGAAAACATTGATGTCATTTTGAACACAGCCGAGCGGAATTTATATTACGTCTCCAAGGCTAGTATATTTTTTACAGTCATTGTTCCAAAGCTTGTGAAAACCAAAAAAAAAAAAACATAGCACACGTTAATACTTTTATTTTATAGTGGGTTATTTATTAAGAAATGTAGCCTACTGTATGTGACATGGGCCTGTTGGTTAGAACATTTCTGCAGTGGTTCTCATGTGTCAAATTGTTAAAGTAGACTTTTCAAAAAATAAATAAACAATAGCCTACTTATTATTAATAATAATAATAAACATCATCAAGATCATCAACATCATTAATATTATTATTAAAGTAGGATTTTTTTTTTATTTCCTAATGAATAATAAATATTACATTTCATTTCTTAATAAATAGCCTAATTTTTTATTTATATGATTTATATATGATAATAGAATACGTGTTAGCTTTTTTAAAAGTGATTTTATATTTTAGAATAGATTATGGAATATTCTCAGTTTTGGGAAACACTCGTCACTACATCGTTCTTTTCTCAAACGATGCATCGTACTATGATATTTCAGCCGCAAGTTACGTCGTTGTTTGGGAAAGGCATAACAGATCTCTGTGAGGAGCACTGGGTGTTGTCAGACTCCTTGTGCAGACAATAATATCACTGTAATTACAATTAATTACAATTACAAAAATAATGTTTGAAAATGTAAATTAATATTTCAAACTGACATGCTACAAAACCTTTTTTAGTGAAAATATAGTGGCCTAAGACGTTTGTACAGTAGTATATCAAATAGCGTGACAAATGAAGTATATATATATATATATATATATATATATATATATATATATATATATATATATATATATATATATATATATATATATATATATATATATATATATATATATATATATATATATATGCTGGTATTTCACTGAATGTGAAATTATTAAATATTTAGAAGCATAAAATCAACTTTACTGCAACATTATAAACTAAAAAAAGTGAAACTACTGTGCGTCTTTCTCCCACAGTGCATTATTATATTGGATTAAGTGAAAAAATATAGGTTATTCAACTTGCCTTAAAGTAAAAAAACAAAACACCTTGAAAAAAATAAATGCGTTACTTTTTCCCAAAGTTGTAGTTTTACTTTAAACCAGCAGTTTTCGTGTCAGGTGACCATAACAAGACTGCTTATGTGCTATTCGGTTTTATGTATTTCTAATGTGAGTTTGATTACCATCTTGCATGACATTTATAGTCAAACTGAAAGCACCACCAGGTAGTTTACTTGAATGAAAATAAAATGATCAGCAATAGCACAGCCTATTTAATGTAGTTTAGTCGAAAGTACAGTTTTACTTGGATTTTGATTTTAAGTTGAACCAAAGTAATTTAATTAATTCACAGTCTATAAAAACAGCTTTTTACCTTTGATGACCAATGTGTTTTTGTTTCTTGGCACAAAAAAATATTTTGAGTAATATTAAATTACATTTTTCAGTTTCATGACGATGTTTTCTTTATTTTGGAAAACTATGCACTATCTTTTCTAATGCACGATAAATAAAACGACTCAGAATCCACTCCTTGATTGATTGCTTTATTTGTATATTTCTACTGATTAAAGCATTGAATCATTGAATTGAGACAGAGATGTCGAGCACAGGACTTCAGAAGTAGCGGCTTGTGAGAGCAGCCACAACTACAGACAAAAGTTTCTGCCAGGTTGACTGGACGGCGGGGTTGAAAGCGGGTCCAAAATTAGTCGCGATGACAATACTCAGGCAGTCCGCCAAAAGCTGCGTGAATAAAAAAGAGCTTATATTAGGCCACCGTAGTCTGTATAGTTTTATATTAAAATTGTCACACTGAAAACAAAAAAGTATCATGTACCCTGAAGTTGTCTGGATCGACGTTGAGTTTCTCACAGTGCAGCTGACTGAGTTGGGCGTAAGTGGTTTTGATGTTATCCACGTTCATGATAGCTTTCTCCAACGCTTTGAGCACAGTTTTGCCGTGTTCTGAAACCTTGGGGTTGCCCATGATTGCAGATGCACAGGATAGATCTCCAAATGCGCCGAAATACCTCTGAGTCCAGGGATATACAACCAGCACCCTTTTACACAAAACAATTGAAATGCATACATGCAAAGTCTTTTCCAAATACATTAAACGAAGTGTGATGCATATTACATTACCTTGCCAGGGTCTGGGGTCCGATTTCATCGATGTTGATTTTGTCCCAGACACTCGCAATAGTTTTGCGCTCGGAATCTGACCACTGCACCATCGTGGTTATCAATTTTTCTTCAAGCGTGAATGCTGAGCAAAGATACGTACGACTTTATTTATACTCGCACTCTACGCCCTGAGGCGCTGATTGGTTATTATGGCGTGGCAAATTCACACTAGGATCTGATCGTTACATTTTGAGAAGCTACTGTAATTTAGAATTGCAGGAGCCCATTTTGTGTACCATATATTATACAAATTCAATCACAAATGGTAGGTACGCAATGTTTTTGTCAAGAAAACAATCAGTGATTTATGTTATGATTTTGACCAAATACAAACTTGTGAATTAAACCATATAAGACAGCCTATCAACCAGTGTATACAACAAAAACTGCCACGTCGTATATGAGCTATGTCAATGACAACCGAGAATACTCGGATGCTTCTTTTTTATATTTATGAAACGAACGTGAAAATAAATAAACAATAAGCTAATCAAGTTTTTATTTGAACCAGTGCCAACTCTTTTGCTTTATCTGGACACTCAGACCCGTTCCTCCCATTTCAAAGTATTCTTAATTTCTTAAAAGTGATAACTTCTGTTCTTTTTGATTTGTCCCACCCTTTAGGTCCCACCTGCTGTCCCTAAATGACCCCGGATGGTCATTTATTGGCATCAGTGGTTAATGGACATTTAATATTCGTGGAACCTCTGAAATGCACAAAACATTTTTCCACAATAGAAAATTAACAAATGAGTGGAGTCAAGAATGGTTATTTGAAAAATTGTAAGGTTCTTTTGAAAAATCGAAAGGTTCTTATGTAAACAAAATGATTCCTCATAAAGGCATCGCCAAAGAAACTTAACAGTTGCAAACTAAACATAAAAAAGTAAATTGTTCAAATAAATTGTTGGTGCGTAAAACATTCAAATATATTCAATAAACGTTTTACTGCTTTTCTTTTATAAAACTTGACGTAATGCTTGAGTAAATAAATTTTTCGACTGAACAAGGTAATTTCTGTTATATATATATATATATATATATATATATATATATATATATATATATATATATATATATATATATATATATATATATATATATTAGTTTTTATTTATTTTGACTTAAAAAGTTTGACATAGGTTTCCTCTGTCAAACACACTCAATGCATTTTTTTCAACACATCCAATAATTTCTAAAATATCAACCATTTGGTAGAGATAGATATGTCGGTTTATGGTAAAAGTACCGGAATTAATATAAACACTATGAAAATCAGAAAATATGAAGTGTAAGACCAATTTATTTAAAAACATATTCAGAATGAAACGTTGCATACTTAATCATTTTTGTTTTTTAGGTATGCCATGAAATATTTCAGATTCTCATTTAACATGTTTTCTTGTTTTGTTTTTTTCTTACAATAAAACTAAAATCAAGTTTAATAGTGCAACAGGATTATGTTTGTTTGATTTTTATTTATTTATTTATTTATTTATTTATTTATTTATTTTTTTTTGTGTAAACCATCAATGCTCTCTGTGTAAACCATTATTTAAAACAGTCATTCTTTAAATGACTTTAACAGTCATTATCAAACGACAGTCATTAGAAAACGACACACACACACACACACACATACTTGTTTTTGTGCATTGTGGGGGTCACCTGTCACGATGGTCACATAATGGGGACCCCCCTTTCTGATGATGTTAGAGACATAAAAAAAATAGTTTGCCACACAAAAACACGAACTATTCCGTAAAATCACGTCAGATTATGGAAATTCTGCTAATTTTTTTTTAGACATGACACAGTGGTCACTTGTGGGGACATTTCAGGTATTGTGTAGAAGTGGGGTCCGCCACACACACAAACGATTTTTAGACAAAGTGGGGACCAATTCTACACACACATTTCCGGTATTGTGTCAAAGTAAGGACCAGGTCTACACCCACATTTCCGGTATTGTGTCAAAGTAAGGACCGAGTCTACACACACATTACCGGTATTGAGTCAAAGTAAGGACCAGGTCTACACACACATTTCCGGTATTGAGTCAAAGTAAGGACCGAGTCTACACACACATTACCGGTATTGAGTCAAAGTAAGGACCAGGTCTACACACACATTACCGGTATTGAGTCAAAGTAAGGACCAGGTCTACACACACATTACCAGTATTGAGTCAAAGTAAGGACCAGGTCTACACACACATTACCGGTATTGAGTCAAAGTAAGGACCGGGTCTACACACACATTACCGGTATTGAGTCAAAGTAAGGACCAGGTCTACACACACATTTCCGGTATTGAGTCAAAGTAAGGACCGAGTCTACACACACATTACCGGTATTGAGTCAAAGTAAGGACCAGGTCTACACACACATTTCCGGTATTGAGTCAAAGTAAGGACCGAGTCTACACACACATTACCAGTATTGAGTCAAAGTAAGGACCAGGTCTACACACACATTTCCGGTATTGAGTCAAAGTAAGGACCGAGTCTACACACACATTACCGGTATTGAGTCAAAGTAAGGACCAGGTCTACACACACATTACCGGTATTGAGTCAAAGTAAGGACCAGGTCTACACACACATTACCAGTATTGAGTCAAAGTAAGGACCAGGTCTACACACACATTACCGGTATTGAGTCAAAGTAAGGACCAGGTCTACACACACATCACTGGTATTGTGTCAAAGTAAGGACCAGGTCTACACACACATTACTGGTTTTGAGTCAAAAAAATGTCATTTGAATAGAGAAGGAACCTCAAGATCCAAACAGGAAATGGTCCAGAATGTATAGATTCAATAAATGTTATATTTATTATAAAGAATTTTCACAAAACCTTTAGTAGTAAAGTCAAAATCCATGAAAACATTTGTAACAACTCATCACACCTCATGACTCTGGTATAAAACTCTCTAAAAGCAGTTCTCATTGGGAATAACAAGCTTCCACATAACTCTTCCATGTCTGCGTACACATTTAGTTAAGTGCTAAAGCAAACAGTATTAATGGGTTAGTTCACCCCAAAATGAAGATTCTGGTATTAATTCCTCTCCTTCACATTGTTTCAATCCCTCGACACCTTTGTTCATCTTCAGACACAAATGAAGATATTTTAGATGAAATGTGAGGGTTTCTTCATCCTCTATAGACAGCAGTGGTCCTGAGACACTCAAAGACCAGAAAAGACTAAACATTGTCAAAACAGTTCTTGTGGCTTCAATGCTATTGCAAAAAATGTAGTGAGAGCATCGGGACTGATACAGCTGCTGAAAACTGCGCTCTTTGCTGAAATTGCAATTTTGCTCAGGCTACTTCTCTTCAGTGGTTCTGTAATCATGTGAAGCTCCAAGAACATTTTTGTAGCCCCACAGCAATGCAAGACGCAAGTGTCATACTGTCTGTAGTAAACACATACCCATACTCATCTGACAGAACAGAATTTTATTTTATTTTGCCACACAACATTGTTCATTGAGCTCCATTTAATTTTATTTAAACCACTGAAAACACATGGAATGTTTTGACTATGTTTTTGGGTCTCGGGACCCTTGCTGTCTATGCAGGATGAGGAGTTCCTGCACTTCATCTAGGGTATCTTCCTTTGTGTCTGAAGATGAACGAAGGTCTTAGGGCATTAGAGTGAGATGAGGGCAAGTTATTAAAAATATAATTCACATTTTTGGGTAAACCATTAAAACCCACCAGTATGTTCTATTATTGTTGTATTTTAACTGTTTGAAAAAACATTAAACATTAAAACTACTTAAAAATATATTTATAAAGAATTGAACCCCACACATGCACAGAGACCTTCATCATATAACCAAGCCACCAAAACTCAAAATAGACATCATTTGTTAAGCATTAACGCTACATTAATAGTAAGCAGTTTAACACAGCTACAGATGCTGTATTCTTCATTTATAAGCACATGTGTAATGTGCTCAATGTTTGTGTTTTCATACATTGTTTATAATTATTTTTTCATTACTAAATGAAGTATTGCATTATTTACAAACCAGTTGTCTAAGAATGGTTGGTGTTTTTCAAGATATTTAAGAATGAGTAAATAAATGATTAATAAACTATTTAAATGAACATTAATATATTTACTATTCAGGTATATAATACGTTTTTCTGCATGTTAATAAATGCTTTATTAACTCAACTTTAAGCAGTGTTGTGACCTAATCTAAAGTGAGGACTATTGATGCTTTATAAATCCCTTATGAATGTCAATTAAAGGCTCAGAATCAAATAAACAATACATCTTTGCAATCGTATCTAAAAAATAAAATGACTGTAAAGTTTAAACATTGCTGAATAACAGGAGTGTAGAAATACAACATCATTTGATAAAACAACAATATAATAATTTAACAATATATTATGATACATTTCAATGTTATTTAGAGATAGTGATAGTGTAAAGCAATTTTATATTTAGACAAGATTGCAAAGATTTACTTTTCATTTGATACAGTTTCATTTGTGTATCTTGTAATGAATAGAAATGAATAAAGTCATTTATTTTCTTTTTTTCCTGTTTAGAATATAATTGAGCTTTATATTGTCATTTATAAGGGATTTATAAAGAATAAATAATCCTCACTTAAGATTAGCTCACAAAACTGCATGAAGTTGAGTTAATAAAGCATTTATTACATTCAAAATAACTTATAATTTGCCTGAATAATAAGATATAAATGTTAATTTAATGTTAAATGTTAATATCAAATGTTAAAACAGCAACTACTCTTAAATATCTGATTTGTTGATGTATTTTTCATTACTAAATTAAGTGTTGCATTATTTACCAAGAATGAAAACACAATTAAGCACATTATAAATGTGCTTATAAGTCAATATTTGTAATTTAAAATATTTATAAATATAATTTAGAAACTGCTTACTAATGTCTATTAATGTAGCGTTAATGCTTAACAAACGATGAATTAACTATTTGCTAATGTTTCATAAATGATTCATAGTGTGCAGTTACTATAGTGTTACCCAACATTTATAGATCTTATTAATCAGGAATATAGTAATGGTTACTCTGTATGATAATAAATGCTTTATTAACTCAACTTCATGCAGTTTTAGGAGCTAATCTAAAGTGAGGACTGTTTATACTTTATAAATCCCTTATAAATTAAAATCTCAGCTATATTGTAAACTGAAAAAAAAGAAATAAATGAAAAGGATAGTGATTCAGATAGATAGACAGACAGACAGACAGACAGACAGACAGACAGACAGACAGACAGATAGACAGATAGATCAAGAAAAACTTAAGTGAATATTGTTATATTTAGCAATGTTTAAACTTTACAGTATTTTTTTCAGTAAGATTGTTTAAGATTTATTCTTCATTAGATACTGAGCCTTTAATTGTCATTTATAAGTAATTTATAAAGTATAAATGGTCCTTACTAGATTAGGTCACAAAACTGCATGAAGTTGTGTTAATAAAGCATCTGTTAACATACAATATGCCTGAATAATAACATGTACAAATTTGAATAGTTTATTAATCATTTACTAACTCATTCTGAGTGATCTTAAAAACCACCAAGTACCATTTTATACAAATGGTTTGTAAATAATGCAATACTTAATTTAGTAATGAAAAATAAATCAGTAACAAAGCATGAAAATACAATTAAGTCAAGTCAAGAACACAGCATTTGTAGCTGTATTTATAAACTGCTTACTAAAGTCTATTAATGTAGAGTTAGTGCTAAACAAATGATTTATAGTGTGTAGTTACTATAAAAGTGTTACCCAGATTTCTCTTTAAAGAGACAAGATTCAGTTTTTAATATAAAAATCCAAATCTGACCAATCTCTGGTTTTTAGAACTAATGGTTCAGCTTTCACCACAGCATGTACTTCCTGTTTGCTCCAGGGTCTTCTCCTTATGGGACCTATGGGTGGTAAAAATATATAAAAGTGGTTTTAGTTACATAAATGTTCAGTCATTTTTACAACATGTGCTGTAATGTTTATTGAATATTGTGCTAGAAAATGCTAGAAAAATATGTTTGCCTTTTGTTAAAAATACTTAGGATGGAGCTTAAAAAAATACTTCAGTAAGCGTTAGTCTTATGTTCAGTAAGACTAACGCTCATCTGATTATCAGTAGAGTATTAGCAGACTGTTAGTTTAAGTTTAGCTCAAACACTACACTGTAAAACATCTGTTTATTACCAGTTTCTGTATTTTGTGGTTTACAAGTGCTTTTTGTTTATTTGCGGTGGCGAATTGCATTATGGGATGTTAATCTCTGCTCTCTGGACTTCTAATGTTGAAAATTCAACTCTACAGTTTAACAAAGTGACTTTTATTGACATTTTAGTAGTTTGGAATAATATAATGTATAAGAAATAATATATAGAGAAATAAGTCTTTAGACTTACAGAAACGTACTGGCAGTGTATTACAAGGTTTCTGTAGCATAATATACAAAACCAACCCAAACAAAAAGCCACTTTTTTTTTACTTTTCAAGATTAAAAATTGTTGGAGGAAAGATCAAGATCCCATAATGCAATTCAAAAGCAGAAATAAACTGATTTCATAAAAACATGAATCACAACATATGGAAAACTGCTAATTTACTAATTACTACTTATTTATTTATCTATAATTTTTAGAGTGTAGAGTATTAGCTGACAGTTAGGTTAAGGTTAGCTCAATAAAACTGACTCTCATTGGTCTCAGTAAATAGTATAGCAGACTGTTAGGTTAGGGTCAAAATTAGTACAATATGACTAACTCTCATATGAATTTAGTAGAGCATTAGCAGTGTTGATTCTAACAGACAGTCTAATGGCTGTTAGTTGACAAGTAGTTGCAGTTACTTGTAGGTAGTAGTAGTAGTTGTAGTAGTAGTAGTAGTAGTAGTAAAGTGAACTATTAAAATAAAGTGTAACCAGATATGCAATTAGTATATTTTTCCAAAGTATTTAGCAATATTGTTTAACTAACATGAAATGGGACATCAAGTGCAACTGTACTGAAATCATTATACAAGTAATGTGCTCCTGCCCTGTTTTACCCTGCATGTTATGTAAATGAGCTTGTGCATTTGGACTTTTACAATAACACAAGTCAGTCACAAATTAGCTTAAATGATCACACCTCTCTTTTTTTTGTGAATGCTGGGTCTGCTTCACTATCTTCACAGACACTGTACCATGGTGATGATACTTGAGGGGACTCTGAAAGTAAAAATCAAGTCTGA
The DNA here is from genome assembly GCF_903798145.1 of Danio aesculapii. Classification (NCBI taxonomy): domain Eukaryota; kingdom Metazoa; phylum Chordata; class Actinopteri; order Cypriniformes; family Danionidae; genus Danio; species Danio aesculapii. Next base: position 43,592,361 of record NC_079437.1, on the reverse strand, counting down.
GAGTTGACTTCTCTGCATAAAGCTTACCAAAATGCTATTAATTTGATTTTGTGTTGTTCTTTTTAAATGGGTAAAAGCGTGTGATGATAGTTTAAAAATAGTTTTCAAACACAGCTCATACATATCATGATAAAAATAAACATTCTGAAACAAGAAATATTCAGATCAGAAAAATAAATAATATTTTTACCTTTTAGACTGGACTTCACCTTCTCCAAAAACACGATCCACTGTAACTTTCTCTGAATGTAAAAACCCACACAAAAATACATAATTTAAAACAATGTGATATATGTTTGCAAATAAAAATGTCTCAAATCTGCCAAGCGTCTGTTTTCAAGTCCCAGAAAAACTGAGAGTTGTGGGAACAGAGCAGTTCTTTTCTTCTCTTATATATATATATATATATATATATATATATATATATATACATACACACACAATTCGTATATATAATTATTTTATACCCATTTTACTATTTTTCCCAGTTACTACTGTAAAAAAAAAAAAAAAAAAACAGCATTCGGTACATACTTTCAGTATCACCTTTTCTAGAAATGACCCGATCTAATCCTGTTTATGTGAAATAAGCTGCTGCTCCAGAAAAGGTTTGAGCTCAAGACCTGTTGCTCGGATGAGTTTTGAAGAATGAATCTATCACGAATCGTGTCAAAGTGTTAATAACCAAATCCAGCTAACTGAGTAATACATGTACGAAGAATGAACCGCTGGTCCCCACTATGTCAGACCTTACAGTGTGTGTATTCAGGACTAAGTGTTTAACACAGCATCTCTAACATGCCTCTGGTCCCCACAATGTTACACTAGTGCATACATTCACAAATTAGCGGACACAGACTCGTTCATTTCTATATTTTGATTAAGTTATTTAGTTACAATTAAATACAATACTTCAACTAATAATAATATTAATAATACTAATAATAATAATAATTATTATTTTTTATTTTTATAATAACCATCCCTTATCAGAGAGTTGTTGGACTCCTACTGGAGCAAAGCAGTTCTCTTGTGTCATATAGTCATTCTTCAATAAAAGCTGAATATAAAAAACAATTAATTAGACCGCAGTACTCAAGGGTCCCGGTTCCCACTATGTCAGACCTCACTGTGTGTGTATTCAGGACTAAGTGTGTTTTACAGCTTCTCTAACATGCCTCTGGTCCCCACAATGTTACACTAGTGCATACGTTCATAAATTAGGGGACACACAGGGTTTCATTTCTATATTTTGATTAAGTTATTTAATTACAATTAAAAGCACTACTACAACAACAACAAAAACTACTACTACTACTACTTCTACTACTACTACTACTACTACTACTACTACTACTAATAATAATAATAATAATAATAATAATAACAACAACAACAATAACAACAATAACCATACCTCATCAGAGAGTTGTGGGACTCCTACTGGAGCAGAGCAGTTCTGTCATTTGGTCATTCTTCAATAAAAGCTGAATATAAAAAACAATTAATTAGACAGCAGTACTCAAGGGTCCCGGTCCCCACTATGTCAGACCTTACTGTGTGTGTATTCAGGACTAAGTGTGTTTTACAGCTTCTCTAACATGCCTCTGGTCCCCACAATGTTACACTAGTGCATACGTTCATAAATTAGGGGACACACAGGGTTTCATTTCTATATTTTGATTAAGTTATTTAATTACAATTAAAAGCACTACTACAACAACAACAAAAACTACTACTACTACTACTTCTACTACTACTACTACTACTACTACTACTACTAATAACAACAACAACAACAATAACCATACCTCATCAGAGAGTTGTTGGACTCCTACTGGAGCAGAGTACTTCTCTCTTGTGTCATATGGTCATTCTTCAATAAAAGCTGAATATAAAAAACAATTAGTTAGACAGCAGTACTCAAGGGTCCCGGTCCCCACTATGTCAGACCTCACTGTGTGTGTATTCAGGACTAAGTGTGTTTCACAGCTTCTCTAACATGCCTCTGGTCCCCACAATGTTACACTAATGCATACATTCACCAATTAGGGGACACACACTCTGTTTCATTTTTATATTTTGATTAAGTTAAATAATTACAATTAAAAGCACTACTACTACTACTACTACTACTACTAATAATAATACTAATAATAACAACAAAAACAACAACAACAATAATAACCATACCTCATCAGAGAGTTGTGGGACTCCTACTGGAGCAGAGCAGTTCTCTCTTTCTGTCATTTGGTCATCCTTCAATAACAGCTGAATATAAAAAACAATTAATTAGACAGCAGTACTCAAGGGTCCCGGTCCCCACTATGTCAGACCTTACAGTGTGTGTATTCAGGACTAAGTGTGTTTTACAGCTTCTCTAACATGCCTCTGGTCCCCACAATGTTACACTAGTGCATAAGTTCACCAATTAGGACACACACTCTGTTCCATTGCTATAGTTTGATTAAGTTAAATAATTACAATTAAAAGCACTACTACAACAACAACGACTACTACTACTACTACTACTACTACTACTACTACTACTACTACTAATAATAATAATAATAATAATAATAATAATAATAATAACAACAACAACAATAACAACAATAACCATACCTCATCAGAGAGTTGTTGGACTCCTACTGGAGCAGAGCAGTTCTGTCATTTGGTCATTCTTCAATAAAAGCTGAAAATGAAAAACAATTAATTAGACAGCAGTACTCAAGGGTCCCGGTCCCCACTATGTCAGACCTTACAGTGTGTGTATTCAGGACTAAGTGTGTTTCACAGCTTCTCTAACATGCCTCTGGTCCCCACAATGTTACACTAGTGCATAAGTTCACCAATTAGGACACACTCTCTGTTTCATTGCTATATTTTGATTAAGTTAAATAATTACAATTAAATGCACTACTACAACAACAACAACAACTACTTCAACTAATAATAATACTAATAACCATACCTCATCAGAGAGTTGTGGGAGCAGTTCTCTTCTGCAGTCATATGGTTATCCTTCAATGAAAGCTATTAAAAAAACAGCTTTGTTATACAGGTCATGTCATGACTATAAAGGTTTCACGGCAGTCTTATGAACACCCCTTAAAAGTAAAGCATTATCCAATTATTTGAACTTTTTTTTTTACTCATTAAGGCAAGAAGAAGTTATTAAGAGATTGATTTCATTATCTCTTATGGATAATGCAAACTCTATATTTTTTAACAGATTTACCCTTAATCTATATTAACAATACAAAACTTTTAGCTTTGCTGAATGTATTGAAGATTAATGTATTAGGTGGTAAAAATGTCAAACCTTTCTCCAAGGCCAATCACATGCGCCATAGTCAAAAGTTATTTCCTCTCCAGGGAAAATGTCCCTGATTGCAAAAAGGCACAAGTGAGGTTTTTCTCTGAACAACAATCTTATTGACAGTGCAGTTTGGGTGCAGATAGTCATCATTCACCAGCCGGCCGAGGGTCCCGCCACGAGCGGCATCAATGCCGCAAAACTAAGAGAAAAAAGCAAATAACATATTTAATTATGCTCTCTCATAGCAATAATAAAAAGCTAAACTATGACATGAATACAAACACAATGATTATAATATATACATGTACATTTGAAGGGGGAAAACACTTAACCACCTCTTCTTGTTTTACCATTTAAAGTCAAACATAAATACAGTATTTTGATTAATATCTCATCTATGCTCTGCTTCCACAAGCTCTATCATCTGTACTCAACCACAAAACCTCCTTTAATAAATGTGCACAATGCAAACACTGATCTAAAAGATATTAATGAAACATATAGCGCTCAAAAATGACAAAAACCTCACATTAGCATCCTCTCTCAGTGTGTGAATTATAATACAGAACCTTTTGAAGTGGATCAGAACCTTTCCTCAAAGTTGTTCTAATACTATTGAACACCTGTTCTTTTTTCTTAGGACAATTTTAATGAACTTTCCACTTTAATCGTTTACAGGTCACACTTTACAGTCAGGTTTCATTAGTTTATGTACTTACTAACATGACCTAATAATGAACAATGCATGTTCAGCATTTATTAATCATAGTTCAACATTTACTAATGCATTGTTAAAATCTAAATTCATGCTTGTTACCAGTAGTTAATGCTGTGCGTGTTCAACTAATAATGAACAACTTTATTTCCATTAACTAAACTTAACAGACATGAACAAATACTGTAATAAAAGTATTATTCGTTGTTCATGTTAGTAAATGCATTAACTAGCATTAACTAATTCAATCTTTCATTGTAAAGGGCTACCAGGTGACAGTAAATAAATAAGTAAATGAAACACGCACACACAATGTACATTTATGTACTTTTATGTATGTTTTACACTTGATTGGAGTTTATTATAATTATTCATCTTAAATAAAACTTTTCTAAACATCATAGAATAAATTAAGTATATTTCTAGGACCAGATGGCTCCACATTTTAATTATAACCTCTATATTACTACAGTAACGTATAAATAGTATATAATAGTGTTATTTGAGGATTAAATGTTTAAAAAGGCTTGGATTTTTGCAAAGCAATTGTACATTTAACCACTTAAAAAGTACGATACAAAAACTATGAAAACATACCTTAGTAACCTTCTATATAATCGGTTTCCAGTGAATGGGTCTTGTCAGTGGAGCTGGTGATGTGTTTCTCCGCATCTTTTAATGATTTTATCCTCCGTCGATCCATTTAGCCGACCGGGGCGTGGTGACCGTCCGGCCGCGGCTCACGCACTTCACTCCGGCCTCTGATTCACGCAGCACCGGGCAGTTAGCACGTTAGCACATTAGCGCGAGTAACTTTTACTCGTGTAAACAAGTTAAATTACATACCGAACTGTAGTTTGTGTCTTATCAATGTTTTATTAATACGTAATTTGAAACAACATCGATTAAAACACCCAGGAAATTAGTTAAAACATGTAACTTTACCTGATAACTGTCAAAAGTATGCAACAGAAATATTCGTCATATAACCGATTTTATTACATTATGATGATGAAAAACATTCTAACTTACCCGCAAACCTCGATTAATTTGATGAACCTTAATTAATTTAATTAAAGTCGGATTTATTCAGGAGATCTGCGCATGTGCAATAGCTAGAGTGTGTATATTGCGCCAAGTGTGTGTGAGGGTGCAGTACCGCCATCCGACTACAGGGGCGCTATAGAGCAGTGCGCCGACACACACTCACACACTCAAATCAGGTGATTGGTCAAGGTGGGGATCAATGAAAAAAACAGCACTAGGCATATCAGCAACGCCCCCTGAGTCTTTTAAAGGCAAAACATAGTGGGGACCAGGCGTACGGTCCCCACTATGTTTTTGGTCCCCACTTTGTGAGTGTGCTAACATGCTGAGGTCCCCACCATGTAATAAAAACAAACACACACACACACACACACACACACACACACATAGACACGGTGAACTAAAATCCTCAGAAATTGTTGGCTGAAGTCTGAAAGGTGGAGCTGGTAATGTTGGGTGTGTCATCAATTCCCGTTATAAAAAGACTCGTTTTCTACATTTAATACTCTTCTCTTGTAATACCACGTGGAAGTAATAAAAATGAGTCTGACAGCTAAGGATAAAGCCGTGATCAAGGGCTTCTGGGGGAAAATCGCCAGTCAAGCAGATTCCATAGGACAAGAAGCTATGGGGCGGTAAGAAGTTAATTTTAATTCATTATTTGAATTTAAAAACGCATTCAAATCAATAATGAATGGTTTTGCCAATGTATAAACAATTATTCTCCTCCTTGCAGAATGCTTATTGTCTACCCACAAACTAAAATATATTTTGCTCATTGGCCTGATCACTCTCTCGGATCTGCTCAAGTGAAGAAACATGGCAAAATTGTGATGGGTGCAATCACCGATGCTGTGGGAAAAATAGACGATCTTCTTGGCGCATTGAGCTCCTTGAGTGATCTCCATGCCACCAAACTCCGCGTAGACCCTGGAAACTTCAAGGTGAGATTAGAGACTTGGTAATGTGCTGTTTGTAGTGTTTCAATCCTTTCACGTGAGTGGGTGTTGAAATCTGACACCCAGTTCAAGAAGTGAAACTCGGCTAAGTTAAATTAAATGTAGAGATTTGTAAATGGTTCAAGATGAAAATGTACGTTATTCTTATTTTTTCTTCCAGATTTTGTCCCATAACATCCTCGTGACACTTGCAGTTCATTTCCCCACTGACTTCACCCCAGAAGTACACGTGTCTGTGGACAAGTTCCTCGCGGCTCTGTCTGCTGCTCTTGCTGATAAATACAGATAAACTCAAAACTCTCTGGTTTATGTCCAAATTCACTTTAAATAATGAGGACAAAAATATCTGATCCATTTAATAAAATCTAAAATAATCAGAAGTGTGTTTTTGTGTTTAATTTTTTTCCGACAAATTGGCCTGCATAACCACACTTACCAAATAGGGTACTTATAAAGTTCGAAAACACTATACTGTAAATTACTATAGTATTTTTTTTTATGTGGGAAAATATTAATAGGCTACAAAAGGTATTAGACACTTAAGCAAGTCAATTAAACAAATAGTAAAAATATTAATATGAAATATTTTAATTCGTATACTTTAAGAGCACCCAAATATTAAGCGAAGATGTATGTATTTTCTCCATTATAATAAATATATGGCGATCAGTAACAGCGCGGCCGCTTCCCTACTTCTGGTCTCGATTGCAGTTATTCTGCATTGTCTTGATTATTGCTCATGCGACTATGCTCCATTTGATTATACTGTCTATTTCATATTTTCAGATTGTGCAAAATGTTTTTATTTTATTATTTAGTGGCTAGTCTAAATTTAATTGATGATATGCATGCTTTATTTATTGTCAGGGGCAAAATAAATTATGGGGGAGCGTTACCCAAACCATACTCCATACCCTTCCTTAATATCGCAGGCCTAAATCTGTCTGTTGCCCGTTTCCTTAATCTGGCTTGGATATATTGTTAACATTTCTGATGTCTGAAACTTTGTACTTCTTGTGATGATCGCCTCTTTGTGATGAATCATATGTTGTATGGATCATTATTACAAGTTGCTTTGATTAAAAGCGTCTGCTAAATGGATGAGTTTTAAACAATGCATAGGGCTGTCAGTACCTGTGTGTGACAAGAAACATCCAATTTAGCAAACTTTCATATGATTTTTCATTTTTACTCACACAAGTTGTATTGGGAATATGTAATGTTTTTATACAGTAAAACCGCTTATGGCCTTACTTTTCCCTAACCCCTTAACCCAACCCCTCAGAGGAAACCTAAGTCAAACTTTTAATGTCAAAATAAATATAAAACTAATATTTAAAAAAACTAATATTAGATATTTTTTGTAATGCGCGTAAACAATATAATTTGCACAAATAAATTATGCGGTTCTAGAGAAGTAGTTACTCCACCCCGTTTAGAGCATCATTATGGGCGTTTTACGTTATAACTAACGTGGTTCAATAGATCTGCGACAGGCAAACGACAGGTTTTGAGAAACACTCATCACTACATCGTTCTTTTTCCATACAATACATCGTACTATGATATTTCAGCCGCGAGTTACGTCGTTGTTTGGAAAACACACCCCAGATCTCTGAGGAGCAATTAGCTGTTGTCAGACTCCTTGTGCAGACAATAATTTCACTGCAATTACAATTAATTACAAAAAGAATGTTTGAAAATGTAAATTAATATTTCAAACTGACATGCTACAGAAAAATAGAAAAAACAACAACTTTAAACCTTTTTGGTGAAAATAGTGGCAAGACGTTTGCACAGTATCAAATAGCTTGACAAATAAAGTACGATTTTTAACAACAATAAAAAACAACAAAATATTTGCTGGTATTTCACTGAATGTGAAATTATTAATTATTTAAAAGCATAATATTAACTTTCCTGCAACAACATTATTAACTGAAAAAAGTGAAACTACTGTGTGTCTTTCTTCCAAAGTGCATTATTATATTGGATTAAGTGAAATTTTTTAGTTTATTCAACTTGCCTTAAAGCAAAAAACGAAACAGCTTGGAAAAAATAAATGCATTACTTTTTCCCAAAGTTGTATTTTTACTTTAAACCAGCAGTTTTCGTGTCAGGTGACCATGAAACAAGACTGCTTATGTACTTTTCGGTTTTTATGTATTTCTGGTGTGAGTTTGATTACCATCTTGCATGATATTTATAGTTAACTGAAAGCACTACCAGGTAGTTTACTTGAATGAAAATAAAATAGCACAGCCTATGTATTTATTGTAGTTTTGTCCAAAGTACAGTTTTACTTGGATTTTGAGTTTGAGTTGAACCAAAGTAATTTAATTAATTCACCGTCTATAAAAACAACATTTTACCTTTGATGACCAATGTGTTTTTATTTCTTGGCAGAATAAATATTCTGAGTAATATTATATGACATTTTTCAGTTTCATGACGATGTTTTCTTTATTTTGGAAAACTATGCACTATCTTTTCTAATGCACGATAAATAAAACGACTCAGAAGCCACACCTTGATTGATTGCTTTATTTGTCTATTTCTACTGATTAAAGCATTGAATCATTGAATTGAGACCCAGATGTCGAGCACAGGACTTCAGAAGTAGCGGCTTGTGAGAGCAGCCACAACTACAGACAAAAGTTTCTGCCAGGTTGACTGGACGGCGGGGTTGAAAGCGGGTCCAAAATTAGTCGCGATGACAATACTCAGGCAGTCCGCCAAAAGCTGCGTGAATAAAAAAGAGCTTATATTAGGCCACCGTATGTATAGTTTTATATTAAAATTGTCCCACTGAAAACAAAAAAGTAACATGTACCTTGAAGTTGTCTGGATCGACGTTGAGTTTCTCGCAGTGCAGCTGACTGAGTTGGGCGTAAGTGGTTTTGATGTTATCCACGTTCTTGACAGCTTTCTCCAACGCTTTGAGCACAGTTTTGCCGTGTTCTGAAACCTTGGGGTTGCCCATGATTGCAGATGCACAGGATAGATCTCCAAATGCGCCGAAATACCTCTGAGTCCAGGGATATACAACCAGCACCCTTTCACACGAAACAATTGAAATGCATACATGCAAAGTCTTTTCCAAATACATTAAACGATGTGTGATGCATATTACATTACCTTGCCAGGGTCTGGGGTCCGATTTCATCGATGTTGATTTTGTCCCAGACACTCGCAATAGTTTTGCGCTCGGAATCTGACCACTGCACCATCGTGGTTATCAATTTTTCTTCAAGCGTGAATGCTGAGCAAAGACACGTGCGACTTTATTTATACTCGCACTCTACGCCCTGAGGCGCTGATTGGTTATTATGGCGTGGCAAATTCACACTAGGATCTGATCGTTACATTTTGAGAAGCTACTGTAATTTAGATTTGCAGGAACCCATTTTATGTACCATATAATATACAAATTCAATCACAAATGGTAGGTACGCAATGTTTTTGTCAAGAAAACAATCAGTGCTTTATGTTATGATTTTGTCCAAATACAAACTTGTGAATTAAACCATATAAGACAGCCTATCAACCAGTGTATACAACAAAAACTGCCACGTCGTATATGAGCAATGTAAATGACAACCGAGAATACTCGGATGCTTCTTTTTTATATTTATGAAACGAACGTGAAATTAAACAAGCAAGAAGCAAATAAATTTTTTATTGAACCAGTGCCAACTCTTTTTGCTTTATCTGGACACTCACACCCGTTCCTCCCATTTCAAAGTATTCTTAATTTCTTCAAAGTGATAACTATGTACGTCCTGTTCTTTTTGACTTGTCCCACCCTTTAGGTCCCACCTGCTGTCCTTACATGACCCTGAATGGTCATTTATTGGCATCAGTGGTTAATGAACTTTTAATATTCGTGGAACCTCTGAAATGCACAAAACATTTTTCAAAAATAGAAAATTAACAAATGAGTGGAGTCAAGAATGGTTATTTGAAAAATTGTAAGGTTCTTTTGAAAAATCGAAAGGTTCTTATGTAAACAAAATGATTCCTCATAAAGGCATCGCCAAAGAAACTTAACAGTTGCAAACTAAACATAAAAAAGTAAATTGTTCAAATAAATTGTTGGTGCGTAAAACATTCAAATATATTCAATAAACGTTTTACTGCTTTTCTTTTATAAAACTTGACGTAATGCTTGAGTAAATAAATTTTCGACAGTACGAGGTAATTTCTGTTATTTGTTCTGTTCTGTTATTTTTATTTGTTATTCTGTGAACTAAAATCCTCAGTAATTGTTGGCTGAAGTCTGAAAGGTGGAGCTGGTAATGTTGGGTGTGTCATCAATTCCAGTTATAAAAAGACTCGTTTTCTACATCTAATACTCTTCTCTTGTAATACCACGTGGAAGTGTTAAAAAATGAGTCTGACAGCTAAGGATAAAGCCGTGATCAAGGACTTCTGGGGGAAAATCGCCAGTCAGGCAGATTCCATAGGACAAGAAGCTATGGGGCGGTAAGAAGTTAATTTTAATTCATTATTTGAATTTAAAAACGCATTCAAATCAATAATGAATGGTTTTGCCAATGTGTGAACAATTATTCTCTTCCTTGCAGAATGCTTATTGTCTACCCACAAACTAAAATATATTTTGCTCATTGGCCTGATCACTCTCTCGGATCTGCTCAAGTGAAGAAACATGGCAAAATTGTGATGGGTGCAATCACCGATGCTGTGGGAAAAATAGACGATCTTCTTGGCGCATTGAGCTCCTTGAGTGATCTCCATGCCACCAAACTCCGCGTAGACCCTGGAAACTTCAAGGTGAGATTAGAGACTAATGTGCTATTTGTAGTGTTTCAATCCTTTCACGTGAGTGGGTGTTGAAATCTGGCACCCAGTTCAAGTGATGAAACTCGGCTAAGTTAAATTAAATGTAGAGATTTGTAAATGGTCCAAGATGAAAATTTACGTTATTCTTTTTTTTCTTCCAGATTTTGTCCCATAACATCCTCGTGACACTTGCAGTTCATTTCCCCGCTGACTTCACCGCAGAAGTACACGTGGCTGTGGACAAGTTCCTCGCAGCTCTGTCTGCTGCTCTTGCTGATAAATACAGATAATCTCAAAACTCTCTGGTTTATGTGCAAATTCACTTTAAATAATGAGGACAAAAATATCTGATCCATTTAATAAAATCTAAAATAATCAGAAGTGTGTTTTTGTGTTTATTTTTTTTCTGACAAAATGGGCTGCATTACCACACTCGGTACTTATAAAGTTCGAAAAAACTATACTGTAAATTACTATAGTATTTTTTTCATGTGGTAAAATATTAATAGGCTGCAACAGGTATTAAAAACTGAAGCAAGTCAATTAAACTAATAGTAAAAATATAAATACGTAATATTTTAATTTGTATACTTTAAGAGCGCCCAAATATTAAGCGAAGATGTATGTATTTTCCCTATTACAATTAAGATATTATAAAGTATGGCGATCAGTAACAGCGCGGTCGCTTCCCTGCTTCTGGTCTCGATCGCAATGAAATAGCTTATTGCCGTGACTTGATTATTGCTCATGCGGCTATGCTCCATTTGATTGTACTGTCTATTTCATATTTTCAGATTGTGCAAAATGTTTTTTTTATTTAGTGGCTAGTCTAAATTTAATTGATGATATGCATGCTTTATTTATTGTCAGGGGCAAAATAAATTATGGTGGAGCATTACCCAAACCTCATACCTCTATACCTCTTAATATCGCAAACCTAAATCTGTCTATTGCCCGTTTCCTTAATCACTGCCTATTCTGGCATGTATTGTTAACATTTCTAATGTCTGAAACTTTGTACTTGTAATGATCGCCTTTTTGTGATAAATTGTCTGTTGTATGTATAGATCAAGTCTGCTAAATGGATGAGTTTTAAACAATGCATAGGGCTGTCAGTACCTGTGTGTGACAACAAACATTCAATTTAGCAAACTTTCATATGATTTTTCAATTTTACACACACAAGTTGTATTGGGAAGATGTAATGTTTTTATACAGTAAAACAGCTTATGGCCTTCCTTTCCTCTACCCCTTAACCCAACCCCTCACAGAAAACCTGTCAAACTTTTAATGTCAAAAGACACGGTTAAGTATGAGTTTTAAGCATTTTGAAATACAAGGACGTCAAACATTTGCTTGTAAACCACCATAATAGAAAACAATTCTACAAAAGATTTCCATGAATAACATTTAAGCACACTAGTAGTGCATTGAATTGGATGTAAACACATTTTGTGTTTCAGATGCATTGTAGTAGGCCTGCCTAATTAAGCAAAATTTATTATTTGAAAGTTTTAGATGTATTTATTATAATTTAGAATTTCATGTCTATATTATTATTATTATTATTATTATTATTATTATTATTATTATTATTATTATTATTATTATTATTATTATTTATCAATGTTGCAAACCCTTTGGACCGTTGCAACCATGTTTTGTTATGAGGTCAGCTTTGACTTTACCTATTCATGTAGGGCTTATACAGCAGTGAGAAAAAGGTAGCTGGAATAATGCAATACAAAGTTTGCTTTGCAACACACCGAAGGTTTATAAAACCAAAACGTGTTGCAACCGTCCCCTCTTCCTATAAATGCTTCAGTTGAAGACATCTTTTCCACACAATAATTCTAAAATGCTTTTTGAACTTCAGGTTATTTTTGACGTCTCATTGTTTGAACTTTGAACTTTATTTCCTTATTAATTGTGTAAAATGTGAAATTAACAAGCGCTATGCAAATTTTGTAAATTGTAAAAATGCACTGGGCAGAGTTAGTGCTATTTGTCTAAATGCCACAAAAAGAAAACTACATTTTAATATCTTTATTTGCTGAGGGGCTGGTGCCAGTGTAGATTGTCATTTATTAATCTATTAAATAAATAAAACGTATTAAGATTAAGTAGACTTACTGCTCGACATGTCAGTCCGAAACGGTTCAGTTTGAACTTTGTATATTTGGAATTTTGAAGGCTGTAACAAAATGTGTTTGGCAGACAGGTTGACATAATTTGGCCCCAAACTGGAAGAAGCTGTTGGTTTTAATTTCTTATAACAATCAAAAGCCCTCTTCTGATGTTTTTCAAAAAAGTAGAGTGTCTGCTTATTTTGAAAGCATGCTGTAGCCACTGAGGCTGTGATAAATTTAATTTCTTTTATCAATGAATTCAAGCCGTTAACACCCACAATCTGCAAATCTATCACAACTGTCTTTAATTGGCTTACTTTCAGCTGATGACGCATTATTAAGCTTGTCGATAAAACTCCACTATAGCAGTTAAGAAATCCATACAGGAAAAAAAAATGGTATTTTGAGAAGATTCTTCATTCAGAAGAAGTTGCCATCAAAAACATTTTAAAGAGTTTATAATGTTGATCATAATTAAAAAGTTGGTATATTTTGTGTGACAAATAAAAGCAAACAACAGTGAGATGCTTTTAACATTATTTTATTGATCTTGTAAAAGAGTTAAATCTTTGTTTGAACAGCTCTGTGCGGTGTGATCTTCTCCAACACACCTGGCGTTTATTGGCAATGAGACTAGTGGTACTGTCTGCACAGAGCGGAAACGACCACAGCCAGAAACTTCTGCCAGGCCTCCTGGACATCAGCATTGAAACCAGCCTGGCCGAACTTCATGGCAGCGCAAACGGTGATGCAGTCAGCGAGAAGCTGCAGAACAAGAGATCAGTTAGGCTGCGGGTTCCCAATAAACCAATTTAAGAGCACGGCGGTTTTTACGTATTTACATCATTCAGTTAATGCAGACGTACCTTGAAGTTGTCGGGATCCACATGCAGTTTCTCAGAGTGCATTACACTGAGGGCGGCATAGGTGTTCTTGATGTTGTCCATGTTCTTGATGGCTCTCTCGAGACCTCCCATCACAGTCTTTCCGTGAGCGGCCACTTTGGGGTTACCCATGATCGCAGCGGGGCTTGACAGGTTGCCAAATGTGGCGAAATATCTCTGAGTCCAGGGGTACACGATCAGACATCTTCAAAAACAGAAGCATTAAGAGCGCCATTAAGTAAAGTGCATAAAGTTGGCGTCATCTAACACAAAGACAAACTTTCTACAAAGTAATGAGGCGATACCTGGATAGGGCCTGAGGTCCGATTTCATCGATATTGAGCTTTCCCCACAGGCCAAGGATGGCTGTGCGCTCGGCATCTGTCCACTCAACCATGTTTACGCTTTAGGATGTCCTTAGGTGCTTGCTTAAAGTCCAGTAGGAATCACTAGCAGAAATTCAGAAACCGGGGTGCATTTTATTGATGTGTAATGTCTCCGCCCAAAAAAGATGCAAAGTCTTATTGGATAATCTCTCTGAGAAGATGACGCATGCTTTGGACATCACTGATCGGACCCCATCCAAAAAGCTGTTTTGAAAAAAAAAGTCTTAAACATGAGCCATTTTTTAATAATTTGGTCGTGCCCATGTTTATCATGCAATTTCTTATGCCAACATATGTTTTGTTAGAACAAAGTTAAACAATACGTTATGCTTTCCAACCATAATAATAATAATAATAATAATAAGTTGATGGAAAATTATTGTTGGAAAACATGAAAGTTTCCAATACCTATACTTACATTTTGTTAATGATTCTTAATGGCTTCATTTCAAACAAATTGAAAACTGTGATTAATTGAAATTAAACTTAACTTTTACTTGGATTGTTCATGTGTTTAATTGTTGCACACATTAAATGTGCATAGCATGATTAAAGCATACGTGAGGTATGTGTAATAAAACTTATCTCAATTAAACAAGATGCAGAAAATTGGCACGTTTTTGATTGGACACCAGAAGCTGGAGATCAGCAGAAATGCGCCGAAGAGGTGTGGTTTGGACCGATTTCATGGGTGTGCCCTTCTTTAGTTTTATATAAAAAGTGGGACAAATCCCGTGTTCCCCAACAGCTTTTTCTGAAGAAACCTCACTTGAGAAAAAGAAGACGCAGCGATGAGTCTCTCTGATAAGGACAAGGCTGTTGTTAAGGCCATCTGGGCTAAGATCAGCCCCAAGGCCGATGAAATTGGTGCTGAAGCCCTCGCCAGGTAAAGCTCACCTATGTTTTTACTGTTTGAATTAGGATTACTGACTGACAGAACTGTATAAAAGCTTATTAGATTATTTTGATTAATCTATAATAACATAAAATGTGTAAAACATTAATAACTAATATTTTTTTCTCTCAGAATGCTGACCGTCTACCCTCAGACCAAGACCTATTTCTCTCACTGGGCTGATTTGAGCCCTGGCTCTGGTCCCGTGAAGAAACACGGAAAGACTATCATGGGTGCCGTCGGCGAAGCCGTTTCAAAAATAGACGACCTTGTGGGAGGACTGGCCGCCCTGAGCGAACTCCATGCCTTTAAGCTGCGTATTGACCCGGCCAACTTCAAGGTAGGACAGCGCCACAGCACAACATAAAAAAAAGCACTGTACTGCAGCATTTATGGTAACTTGTTTCTGTTTATCCTGTCCTGTTTACCCTTTAGATCCTGTCACACAATGTCATTGTGGTCATCGCCATGCTCTTCCCTGCAGACTTCACCCCTGAGGTTCACGTGTCAGTCGACAAGTTCTTTAACAACCTGGCCCTGGCTCTCTCTGAGAAGTACCGCTAAACCTCAAATGGGTATTCACTGAAACAACGCTGTGCGGCACTCTTAACAACTCATGCGTGATGTCTGAATGAAATTTCTCAATAAAAGGCACAGAACTAAACGATTTATGTCTTGTTTGATTAATTATCATATTTGATTTGAATATAGCACGTTTAATGGTTAAATAAATGCATGCTGAAAACTAAATAAATAGCTATTAAAAAGTGTTTTACTAAATATATTTTGTGTATTCAGAATGTCTTGCATGCAGAGATATTTCAGAAAGCATATGAACTAATTTACCTTAAAAACGCAACTCTGGGATTATTAATCCAAACATTATTCAGATTGGATTCAAAGTCCGATCAAAATGTTCATCGTTGACGTTCTCAACAGATCCCCCAAGAGTCACACTGGAAAGTGTCATTATTTTTTCCTTTACGTTTATAACCTAATACATTCTTGTAGCATACATTTGTGTGTTGTCCATTTCTTTTTTATATTTTAAACTTGAATTGAACTTACATTTTTATACTTGACAAAGTTTAATTGTTGACAAGAATCAATATGAATTCTACTGTGTATTTGGTGCTTAACTTTTTTTACTATATAAAATAATACAATATATGTTTATATAAACTATAAATATATATATAAAAAAGAATAATTTATTTTCAAAATGTTTTTTTATGTAATGGCCTCGGGTATCCAAATATGCAGATCACTACATCGCGGGAGCTAAATCAGCTATAAATACAGCTGGGCACATTCTCTATCTATTATGTAGTTCATTGAAAATTAAAACATACCATGTATAATCGCTTGTTGAAAAAAATTTAAATTATGAAATTTGAGAATTTTAGTGGCTATACGATTTGGATATGCAGTGTTTTTTCAAGTTCTGTTAAAACTAAACAGTTTAATTTGAAATGCCTTTTACAAGGGAAACGTTTTTGAACGAGATCAGTTATATTTGTATTTAAGACAGTATATTAGGAGTACCTTTATTTTTATTTAGCCAGTGAACGTTTATTTTGCCATTGGCAGCTTATTGTTTTAGAAAGATTATTTAATTTTTGCAGAATATTTCACCATTTGTTACTTTACTTTCTAACCTTTAAAGTAAAAAAAAAACATGCCTACTTACTAAACTATAGGTTCATAAAATGTACAAATAGCATAGACGTACAAGAAATACATTTTGAACCAACTAATCTGTTTCGTTTTTCTCAAAATATAATTTAACTTTGGTTCAAACTTTACATTTAATATAATCTAAATAAAAAAAAAACATCTATTGTGGTAAAAACAAATACATTTGCTCACAGTAAATATTTTGTTTAAAATGGACACTAAATGTATTTTTTTTTTACTTTAGTGCAAAGTAGAAAACAATTTCTTTTTATAAACGATGAATTAATGTAGTTACTTTCGTTCGACTTAAACTCTAAATTCAAGTTTATTAATTCATTTTCCTTCGGCTTAGTCCCTTTATTCATCAGAGGTCGCCACAGCGAAAGAACCGGCAACTTATCCAGTTAAAATTTTGCACAGCGATGCCCTTCCAGCTGCAACAGTGGGAAACTAATTCCAAGTAAAATTGTAATTTGCACTTAACTAAAATATTAGGCTGTGTTATAACATTTTATTTTCAATAATGAGGTAAACGTTCTGTTGGATCTTTCAACATTGCTATAAACGTCACGCAAGATGGTAATCAAACTCATATTATAAATTCATAAAAACTGAAAGCACATAAACAGTGCCTTTTTCATGAAATGAAAACTGATGGTTTAAAGTAAAAATATTATTTCTGAGGAAAAAAACTAGTTCAGTCTTACGAAATTGTACGATTTTAAAAAGGAGGCGTGGCACCTAAACCGAACCCTCATTGGGGGATGAGCAAATCGTGGTAAATTGTACAAATTAGATCGTACGAATTCATATGAATTAGCCACTAAATTAAAAAGTTACGTATTGCCGTGAGATTGTGTTGCTTTACCTATGGGGTTATTTTTTTCTTTGCTTTAAGGCCATTTGAATAAAAGATGTTTAAACCAGAATCATTTTTTTCTGTTTATCCAATATAAAAAATTTACTTTTTATAAAAGTTTTTTTCAGTGTACTTCTAAACCATATTAAATTTTCCTGGCCAGGAAATTTGTAAGTTTTATTAATTTGCAGGTAAAATCTAAACCCTTTTTAAAGTCTGTTTGATAATGTAGAACTAAGGTGCAATTAGTTATTGCATTATTTGATCAGTTTGTAATATCTGAGTAAGTATTTTACATGCATTGTATTTATGTCATAAACACAAGTGATTTTAACGCTATTTTATTTGTAAATGTAAAATATTTCCGTTGTTAACCATTTTTAATAAAGGCATATAGGGTGCAGTGATTTTGACAATGCTTATGGTGACCACAATACATTTCTGTAACAATAACAATAAATCTATTTTATTTGTCAGAAATTACTCTCATATAGGCCTAATAAAGTGGACAAAGCTCATGTAAAAATTAATTTTAAAGAGATTAATTTACGGCCCGATTTTAGCGTTTTTAAAAATAATATTCTAATATGAATGAGGCTGTAACAGTTGGAGTTTTTTTTTGTTTTACTATGAAATGTTCTGGCTCACAGCAAGAAAGTCGCTGATTCGAGCCTCCGCTGGCGTTTTTGTGTGGAGTTTGCATGTTCTCCCTGCGTTCGCGTGGGTTTCCTCCGGGTGCTCCGGTTTCCCCCACAGTCCAAAGACATGTGATACAGGTGAATTGGGTATGCTAAATTGTCCGTAGCGTATGAGTCTGAAAGAGTGTGTATGGATGTTTCCCAGAGATGGGTTGCAGCTGGAAGGGCATCCACTGTGTAAAACATGTGCTGGATAAGTTGGTGGTTCATTCCGCTGTGGCGACCCCGGATAAATAAAGGGACTAAAGCCGAAAAGAAAATGAATGAATGAATGAAATGTTCTGATTCTAGTTATCAAGCGGAATACCCACTGTGGGTCGTGAGATATTTAATTTCTGTTTGTGAGTTTATAATTTTGATCATAATTCAAAAGTTGGTATATTTTGTGACAAATAGAAGCAAACAACAGTGAGATGCTTTTAACATTATTTTATTGATCTTGTAAAAGAGTTAGATCTTTGCTTAAACAGCTCCGCGCGGTGTGATCTTCTCCAATACACCTGGCTTTCATTGGCGATGAGACTCTAGTGGTACTGTCTGCACAGAGCGGAAACGACCACAGCCAGAAACTTCTGCCAGGCCTCCTGGACATCAGCATTGAAACCAGCCTGGCCGAACTTCATGGCAGCGCAAACGGTGATGCAGTCAGCGAGAAGCTGCAGAACAAGAGATCAGTTAGGCTGCGGGTTCCCAATAAACCAATTTAAGAGCACGGCGGTTTTTAAGTATTTACATCATTCAGTTAATGCAGACGTACCTTGAAGTTGTCGGGATCCACATGCAGTTTCTCAGAGTGCATCACACTGAGGGCGGCATAGGTGTTCTTGATGTTGTCCATGTTCTTGATGGCTCTCTCGAGACCTCCCATCACAGTCTTTCCGTGAGCGGCCACTTTGGGGTTACCCATGATCGCAGCGGGGCTTGACAGGTTGCCAAATGTGGCGAAATATCTCTGAGTCCAGGGGTACACGATCAGACATCTTCAAAAACAGAAGCATTAAGAGCGCCATTAAGTAAAGTGCATATAGTTGGCGTCATCTAACACAAAGACAAACTTTCTGCAAAGTAATGAGGCGATACCTGGATAGGGCCTGAGGTCCGATTTCATCGATATTGAGCTTTCCCCACAGGCCAAGGATGGCTGTGCGCTCGGCATCTGTCCACTCAACCATGTTTACGCTTTAGGATGTCCTTAGGTGCTTGCTTAAAGTCCAGTAGGAATCACTAGCAGAAATTCAGAAACCGGGGTGCATTTTATTGATGTGTGATGTCTCCGCCCAATAAAAGATGCAAAGTCTTATTGGATAATCTCTCTGAGAAGATGACGCATGCTTTGGACATCACTGATCGGACCCCATCCAAAAAGCTGTTTTGAAAAAAAAAAAGTCTTAAACATGAACCAGCAATTTTTTTTTTACATTTTGGTCGTGCCCATATTTATCATGCAATTTTTTATGCCAAACAAAATATGTTCTGTTAAGGTCTGAAATCAAATATAAGTTATGCTTTCCAGTAATAATAATAATAATAATAATAATAATAATAATAATAATAATAATAAATTAATTAATTAAAAAAAGAAAAAAAATAAGTTGGTGGAAAATTATTGTTACAAAACATTTAACACGAAAGTACCTATACTTTCCTATACCTGTTTGTTTGTTCACAGTTATAATATCAATCATTAAGAGTTTAATATGACAAAACACCTTTTCAAATATTGTAATTAAAAAAAAATATTTACAAGCCAATATAGTGATTTTTAAAATCATTTTCAAAGTGTAATTTTGTTAATGATTCTTAATGGCTTTTAGAAAGCTACACCTCCATTTCAAACAAATTAAAAACTGTGATTAATTGAAATTAAACTTAACTTTTACTTGGATTGTTCATGTGTTTAATTGTTGCACACATTAAATGTGCATAGCATGATTAAAGCATACGTGGGGTATGTGTAATAAAACTTATCTCAATTAAACAAGATGCAGAAAATTGGCACGTTTTTGATTGGACACCAGAAGCTGGAGATCAGCAGAAATGCGCCGAAGAGGTGTGGTTTGGACCGACTTCATGGGTGTGCCCTTCTTTAGTTTTATATAAAAAGTGGGGCAAATCCCGTGTTCCCCAACAGCTTTTTCTGAAGAAACCTCACTTGAGAAAAAGAAGACGCAGCGATGAGTCTCTCTGATAAGGACAAGGCTGTTGTTAAGGCCATCTGGGCTAAGATCAGCCCCAAGGCCGATGAAATTGGTGCTGAAGCCCTCGCCAGGTAAAGCTCACCTATGTTTTTACTGTTTGAATTAGGATTACTGACTGACAGAACTGTATAAAAGCTTATTAAATTATTTTGATTAATCTATAATAACATAAAATGTGTAAAACATTAATAACATGTATTTTTTTCTCTCAGAATGCTGACCGTCTACCCTCAGACCAAGACCTACTTCTCTCATTGGTCTGACTTGAGCCCTGGGTCTGGTCCCGTGAAGAAACACGGAAAGACTATCATGGGTGCCGTCGGCGAAGCCGTTTCAAAAATAGACGACCTTGTGGGAGGACTGGCCGCCCTGAGCGAACTCCATGCCTTCAAGCTGCGTATTGACCCGGCCAACTTCAAGGTAGGACAGCGCCACAGCACAACATAAAAAAAGCAGTGTACTGCAGCATTTATGGTAACTTGTTTCTGTTTATCCTGTCCTGTTTACCCTTTAGATCCTGTCACACAATGTCATTGTGGTCATCGCCATGCTCTTCCCTGCAGACTTCACTCCTGAGGTTCACGTGTCAGTCGACAAGTTCTTTAACAACCTGGCCCTGGCTCTCTCTGAGAAGTACCGCTAAACCTCAAATGGGCATTTACTGAAACAACGCTGTGCGGCACTCTTAACAACTCATGCGTGATGTCTGAATGAAATTTCTCAATAAAAGGCACAGAACTAAACGATTTATGTCTTGTTTGGTTAATTATCATGTGTTTGATTTGAATATGCAAGCACGTTTAAGGGTTAAACAAATGTATGCTGAAAAATAAATAAATAGATATTAAAAAGTGTTTTGCTAAATATATTTTGTGTATTCAGAATGTGTTAAGTGCAGAGATATATAGAAAGCATATGAACTAATTTACTTTAAAAACATAACCATTAATCCAAACATTATTCAGATTCAGTATGATCAAAATGTTCATGGTTTTTCTATTTTTATTTTTATATTTTAAACTTAAATACATTTGTATACTTGACAAAGTTTATATGGTTGACAAGAATCAATAATAATTATATTGTTTATTTGGTACTTATATATTTTTATATGGCCTCAGCTATCCAAATATGCAGATCACCACATCGCAGGAGCCAAATCAGCTACATCTCAAATACAGCAGGGCACACTTTCTCTATAAGGTTTATTATATAGTTTATTAAACATTAAAACATACTCATGTACAATCGCTCGTTGAAAAAACTAAAATTGCGAATTTTGAGAATTTTAGTGCTGGAGAGATGTAGTGTTATTACAACTTCTGTTACAGTTTAAACAATTTAACCTGAAGTGACTTTTACAAGGAGAAACTTTTCTGAATGAGTTCAGTTATATTTGTATTTGACTTTAAGCCAGTATATTAGGAATACCTTGAGTTTTATTTAGCCAGTAAAAGTTTATTTTGCCATAAATAGGCAGCTTATTGTTTGAGAAAGATCATTTAATTTTTAGAGATTATTTCTTAAAAATACGTTTAAACAAAGTAAAAAAAAAATTAAATATACGTACACAAAATTGTTTTTGTTTTACTTTAGGACACAGTAGAAAATGATTTGTTTTTTATAGATGATGAAATAATTGAATTACTTTAGCTCGACTTAAAATCCAAAAAACCAAATAAAATTGTATACTTTGGACTAAACTAATAGACACGAAAAGTTTGGCTGTGCTATTGCTTATTTTATTTTTTTACTAATGAGGTAATTTTCTGCTGGGGCTTTCTGCATGGCTACACTGTAAAAAAATTATACGATCAATTAGTCATGACAACATATGTTTTTAATTCTTTGTAACTTATCAAACTAAGTTAATCATGTTCTAACTCTATTTATAAGTTATGCAAGATGTTTAAAGTCAATCTAACATAATAAGTTCATCTGACTCATAAGGTTCATTTGATTCTGCTTAAAAATTTAAGACAACAAGGATTTTTTCACACTGTGTAAATGTCCCGCAAGATGCTAATCAAACTCACATTTTAAATGCATAAAAACTGAAAGCACATAAATACGACCTTTTTATGTAATGACATGAGATAAAAGCTCATGGTTTAAAGTAAAAATATTACTTTTTGCTGTATTGCAATTTTAATAAATCAGGTTAAAACTAGAAACCATAATTTTTTTTCAGTTAACCCAATATAAAATGTACTTTGAATGCAAAGCGGTGTAGTTTCAGTTTTTTCAGTGTATTATGAAGCCGTATTAACTTTTCCATGACAGGAAAATCGTAAAATGTGTTCACTTGCAGTTAAAATCTAGACATAGAACTAAGGTTACATTAATTATGGCATTATTTGATAATAGTTTTTACATTCATAGTTATGTTATAACCATGATAATTATATAAATATAACGTTATTTTATTTGCAAATTTAAAATATTTCATTTGTTTACCATTTATAATAAACGCATGCAGGGTACAGGGATATTGACAATACTCATGAGGACCACAGTAAATTTCAAATATTACCGTTTTTTTAATCTTATAATGTTCTAGGGTGAACGAAGCTAACAATATATTTTTTTTTTACTATGTAATATTCAGGTTCCTGTTTTCAAACGGAATGCCCACTGTGTGTTGTGAGATATTTAATTTCTGGTTTATCACAAATTATCACAGAATTCAGGCAGTGAACACCCATTTCTCAGTGAACTATCAAAGGAAAAACAAACACGGTTTTATACCCCCACAGAAAATACTATCAAATAATTTAGCTCATTGTTATTCATATTGAATTTTTCGGCTGATTTAATATTCGAATAATGTAAGTGTTTCAGCATTACTTATTGAAAAAAAAAATTCCAGCTGATATAAGCTTCTGATTTTAACCTGTTTTATTCAATTTGCCTTAAAACAAAAGACAATCCCCTAAGTAAATTTAAAAACATTAGTTTTTCTCAAACTAATGTTTTTACTTTAATCCATCAGCTTTTATTTTAATGTTAGTCCTTAAACAAAAGGCACTGTTTGGGATTCCAGCGTTTCCATATATTTCTAATGTGAGTTTTATTACCCACTAGCGTGACATTTGTAGCAATACATAAAGCACCAGCTGAAAGTTTACCTCATTAGTGAAAATAAAATAACTAGCAATAGACTAACATTTCATGTGTTTATTAGTCTAAAGTACAATTTTACTTGAATTTTTGTTGAGTCGAACCAAAGTAATCCAGTTAATCCATCGTCAAAATTAATAATTTGATCAATATTAAAAAATTTTTATCATTTTCAATCAAGTCAAAACTATAATTTTTTGATAGTTTATGAATTTAATTAGATCTAAGGTTTAAAAATATAGTTTTCTACTTTTAAAATAAGGGTACACTTCACTCTGTTATATTACAGCCATTTGCAAAAATCATTTAAGTTCATGTTTTTCCTCATTATATATACACAGCACCCAGAAAAACACAGAACTGTTGACAATTTTGCAGATTCATTAAAAAAATTGAAATATCACATGGTCCCAAGCATTCAGACCCTTTGGGATTCTCTGGCATTCCTCCTTGCAGGTCCTCTGCAGTTCTGTCAGGTTGGATGGTAAACATTGGTGGACAGCCATTTTTAGGTCACTCCAGAAATGCTAAATTGGGTTTAAGTCAGGGCTCTGGCTGGGCCTTTTAAGAACAGTCGAGGAGTTGTTGTGAAGCCACTCCATTATTTTTTCTGTGTGCTTCGGGTCATTGTGTTGTTGAAAGGTAAGTCTAAGGTCCTGACCACTCTGGAGAAGTTTTTTTTTTTGTCCAGGATATCTCTACACTTGGCCACGTTCAATTTCCCTTGATTACAACCTGTTACCCTGTCCCTGCAGCTGAAAAACAACCCCAGAGCATGATGCTGCCACCACCATTCTTCATTGTTGGGACCGTAATAGACAGGTGATGAGCAGCACCTGGTTTTCTCCACTCAAACCGATGAGAATTAAGGCCAAAAGGTTCTTTCTTGGTCTCATCAGACCAGAGAATCTTATTTCTCATCATCTTGGAGTCCTTCAGGTGTTTTTTAGCAAACTCCATGCAGGTTTTCATGTGTCAGCGACATAAAGCTCTGATTGGGTGTTGAGGGTTGCAGTGATGGTTGACTTTCTACAACTTACTTCTATCTCCCGACTGCATCACTGTAGGTAAGCCACAATGATCTTTGGGTTCTTCTTCACCTCTCTCACCAAGACTCTTCTCCCCTGATTGCTCAGTTTGGTTCTAGGAAGACTTCTGGTTGTCCCAAATGTCTGCCATTCATGGTTCATGGAGGCCGCTGTGTTAGGAACCTTAAGTGGAGCAGATTTTTTTTTGTCAGCTTGGCCAGATCTGTGCCTTGCCACAATTCTGTCTTTGAGCTCTTCAAACAGTTGCTTTGACCTCATGATTCTCATTTGCTCTGACATGCATGTGAGCTGTAAGGTCTTATATAGACTGTTGTGTGGCTTTTCTAATCAAATCCAATCAGTATAATCAAACACAACTGGACTCAAATGAAGGGGAACCAACTCAAGGATCATCAGAAAAAATTATTATATATATACAGTTTATACACACACACAGTTTTATGCAAAAGTTTGGCCACCCCTGTCTGTTCTAAAATAACACTTATTTAATCAACAGATGCAATGCAATTTAAGTCTTAACAAAATCAGACAGGTGCAAAAATTTGGGCACCCCAACAGAATAATGACATCAATCTTTTGTACAGATGCCTTTGGCTGAAATAACAGCCTGTAGAAACTTCTTACAGTATAATCAAGGATGAGTTCCTGAAGTCTTGCTGAAGGCATTTTGGAGCATTTTGCCATCCAAAATTTCTCCAGTTCAGTCAGGTTTGATGGATGTTGAGCGTGAACAGCCCTTTTCAAATCAATCCATAGATTTTTGTTGATGTTCAAGTTTGAGGACTAGGATGCCCATTCTAGAACATTGTATCGTGTCTGAACATGAATTCCTCGGTAGATCTGGAACTGTGCTTTGAGTCATTGTCCTGCTGAAACATCCAACCCTGGAGTAACTTCAGCCTCTTGACTGATACCTGAACTTTGTTCTTCAGAATCTGCTGATACTGGGTGGAATCCATGTGACATTTAACTCCATGTGACCTTTAACTCTATTTTACAGCAGGAAGCAGGTTCTTCTTCAGGGAGCAGGTGTTCTTTTTCCGCCACGCAAAGTGCCTATTGTTGTGGCATCTGTCCAGAGTATATTTTTCCAAAATAATTCAGGCTTGTCCAGATGAGCTTTTTCATACCTCAAACATCTTTTCTTGATGGCAGAATGCAGAAAAGGCCACACAAAAGAGAGGGTGGCAAAACTTTTGCATGGCCTATTTTTCTGTTTTAATTTTTTTTCAAACATCTCAATACTGCTAGACCACATATTTGAAAAACATAGCATTTAGAAACCAATAGGCATTTCACTGTGATCTTCTCTCATAAAAAAAGAGCACATAACTATGCAGCCACAGAGAGGTGCCCAATCTTTTTGTATATATATATATATATATATGTATGTATGTATGTATGTATGTATGTTTGGGCACATACATATACATACAATGCTTTATATATTGTAGGTTTATTTTTATTTTTTCTTTGTAACTTTTTTTACCACTAGTATTTGCTAGAATTACCAGTGACCCAGTCTTCAATGACATAAAATATATTTAATAGGCCCATTTTAATCTCATATTGACTTTCTATGTTTTATTAAATTTTTTATTCCAATTTAGGAAATTCAAAATGAGTATTTCTTCTTTTCAAATTTATTGCAGTGCAGTAATCACACAAGATTCAACTAGGGAGTGAATAATGCCTTGACAGAAAATTACCAGCACCTTTCAGCTTGTCGTCATGTTTTTTTTTATACAGCTGTAACACAGGTCAGTTGTAACATACAATCAGGGACTAGTTACAAATCAGCAGATTCACTTAACACTTCCTCAGATTAATTCTCATTCCACATATGAAAAAGTAGAGTACTGTGGCAAACACAGTAGATGTTAACTAATTTAAGCTAAGAAAAAAAATATATTTTTTTTACTTATAATTTATATTGAGATAGCAATGACTAATTTTATACGCATCAATGTTAAATTATGTGTCTGTGTAGATATTTTAAATGCAAGTTGTTGGTGCGAATATTTTGGCTAGGGGGTGAGCAAATTCATGGCTATAATATCCTGAGTCAGGTGTAACAACAAAACTCTTGGTTAGTTTTTAACATCAGTGAAATATTATACCCCAAGCAAATAAATAAAAGCAACCCTATAGGTCTTGAAATCCAAGACTTCAATGTTGTTTGGGTTCAGTGTTTGACTTGTCCTCTGTGGGCTCAGAGCCTGCACACACAAGTACTGTTCACTTCAGTTGTTGAAGCTGATGCACATTTTATTCAGCTTTGTAAAACAGAGGCACACATCATTAATACAATTAATAAAATGCTATAAATCCATTTTTGGGTAATAATTCTTATTTTATAATGCATTATTTTTATAAAATAATTCTTATTTTTATACACCTCATCCTGGTGGAAACCATTGTTATCTCACCCCAAAGTGGGTTACAACTTACCCAGACTATAAATCAACATTTCACTCATCCTGTTTGAAACTAAATTGTGCATTTTCTGTTTGCATTGCTAAGATAACATTTATGCCATTTAATAGAAGACACGTGTGACTATTTTGAATTACATTTGAAACACATTGGCTTAAAAGATCCCAAAGATATTGTCAGAAAGATAAAAATGAGAAAAAAACAACTCTTCCCAGTCTCCCCTATGCTGATTACATCTAATATGAACAAATTGTTATTATTGGACTTTAGCAATATGTCCATACCGATCTGCTGTTTTGCTGGCTATAATTGTTCAGGTTTAGCTGTTTATTGTGGAATTTATTTGCATTTATTTATTTCTTTTTAGAAAGGAAATCCTGGCCAGTGCAAACAAAATGTTTCAATAAAACAGCAAAATTAAAAAGTTGGCATCACTGACCTCAAGTGGTGAATAAATAGTCCGAGAGTAAATGAGAGTATTTAGAGTCGGTAGTCTTTTGAACGACGTGACATCGAGGGGATTTCTTTTTACGCAAGAGTGAGAATATTATCATTTAGATTTACTTGTATTAACAAAAATCAAAGAGAAACATTACAAGGGCAATACATACTATAAAGATGCTTTAAGTGTACTTTATTCTAGTCTCTCTCTATGTGTGTGTGTGTGTGTGTGTGTGTGTGTGTGTGTGTATATATATATATATATATATATATATATATATATATATATATATATATATATATATATATATATATATATATATATATATATATATATATATATATATATAGTTGAAGTCAGAATTATTAGCCCTCCTTTGAATTTTTTATTCTTTTTAAAATATTTCCCAAATAATTTTTAACAGAGCAAGGAACTTATTAAAAAAAGTATTTTTTCTTATGGAGAAAGTCTTATTTGTTTTATTTCGGCTAGAATAATAGCATTTAAAAAAAATTTTAAAACCATTTTAAGGTCAAAATTATTAGCCCTTTTAACCTTTATTTTTTTGATACTCTACAGAACAAACCATCGTTATACAATAACTTGCCTAATTACCCTAACCTTGTTAAACTAATTAACCTTAAGTCTTTAAATGTCACTTTAAGCTGTATAGAAGTGTCTTGAAAAATATCTAGTAAAATATTATCCACTGTCATCATGACAAAGATAAAATAAATCAGTTATTAGAGATGAGTTATTAAAACTAATATGTGTAGTATAAAAAATAAACGGGGGGCTAATAATTCTGACTTCAACTGTGTTATATATAAATATATATATATATATATATAAGAAAAAATAAAGAAAAAATAAATATATATTCGGGCGATTAGTGCCCCCTTTTGGTAAAAATTATGTACTATTTCTGAAATGGACATTGACAGCAGGGGTCGCTAAAATACTTCTTTCTGTGAAGACATAATGTTGGGCCTATATTGTATTAAGCGAGCCCATTGTAAAACAGTAACAGGCATATTACATCTTGTCTGAAGAGACAATTTATACCATGAACAAAACGTGTCTAGCTCATTATTCTTAAATATTACTTATTAGGCTACATTAAATTTTTTTATTTATTTATTTATTTAAACTTCATCTTTTATTAGTTACATAATATATAAATTATTATTATTAATTATTAGTTTTTAAATACTTCTGAATTTTTCATTAAAACCATACCACATTAAAACCAGTTTATAATATGATCAGCAAAAGTAGGCTAAACCATATGTTGTATTGTGTTGAATAATGTGCAGCATTGTGACATTCCTTTTTAAAATAGTAAATTAAGGAGATACCCTGTCTTTTACATTTTTTCAACTTGAGTTTTCCGATTAACATATTTTGTATTCTCATTGTATAAGTACAGAATTCCCAGTATTGTTTATACAGTATACAATACAGTATACAATACAGTATAGTCCAGTATTGTTTCATATGCATTTATTATTTATGTTTCTCACATGCAACCTTTATTATCCGGTTACAATAATAAAATAATTTGAGAATTCAGCAGCCTATTCTAATGAGCCTACTTTTTTGCATGATATTGTTAAATTTAACTGTTTACTTGCAGTCTTTGTAGATATTACTAGAGAAAATAAGCTGGTTGAGATATGCATCTTTTGGGTGTATGTGCTTGAACCATCCCACAAACCGGTCACCCAATAGCCTGTCAAGGGGTGTGGCGGTGAACCTCGTTTAAAAGTTCCACAATGAACTCTGTCTTCACAGCACTCTTCAGCTTCTGTTTAGGACACTTAGTCTGAACATCTAAAGTCGAAATCATGGTTGTGTGGACAGACTTCGAGAAGGCCACCATTCAAGATATCTTTGCCAAGGCTGACTATGACGTCATTGGTCCTCAGGCTTTGGCAAGGTAATGAGTCCTGGAGCTTACATTAACTTATATTCATAACATTAACTTAAGGCAGGAGACTGGTTTCATGACAGGGCTCTACTAAAATCTGTTATCATTAGGTGTCTCATCGTGTACCCCTGGACCCAGCGGTACTTCGCCAAGTTTGGAAACCTCTACAATGCCGCTGCCATCTTGGGAAACCCCATGGTTGCTGCCCACGGTAAAACTGTGCTCCGGGGCCTGGAGCTGGCTGTGAAGAACATGGACAACATCAAGGCCACCTATGCTGATTTGAGTGTGCTGCACTCCGAGAAGCTCCACGTAGATCCCGACAACTTCAGGGTAAGCTGGCATCCAGATTACAGATAATGATTATAAGAAAGTCTTTAGGTATCCATGATGTGTGTAGATATAACTCTGCTCTCGTGTCCTCCCACAGCTTTTGGCTGATTGCTTGACCATCGTTGTTGCTGCTCAGATGGGTGCTGGTTTCACACCTGAAGTCCAGGCCGCTTTCCAGAAATTCATCGCTGTCGCGGTGTCCGCTCTGGGAAGACAGTACCACTAAATACAAACAGAGAGATTTAATGTTTCCACTAAAGAATGTGCTATTCTGAGTTGAAGCAAATAAATATTTCAGAATTCAATGTTCAGTGTATTATGTGCTCTTTTATATTCTGTTCACACTTGGTGTCTTTGAGTATTTATTTAAAAAGAAGAAGAAGAAGCTTGCTACAAGCGGTTAACATATCAGCTTTAATTGGCACCAAGTTTGTGCATATTCACAAAACGATTTTTTCTCTAAATAGAATATTATCAAAACTATTTAAATAAGTTAAAAAACATATATATATATATATATATATATATATATATATATATATATATATATATATATATATATATATATATATATATATATATATCTTAAGACTATATTCTGTCAAAGTCCTCAATATTATGCCTTGTGCCATCGTAAACTAAAATTCTATTTGTAATTGCAGTGAAAGTGTCGTGCTTGGCCAACAGAGTTTCACAGTTCAGTACTTGGCATAGTATGACGATTGTTTTAGAAATAGATAAAAATATTAACACTATTACAAAAGACAGAAGTCAGCTGTTCAATTTTTAATCAACTACATAATGGGAAATGTTTTATTTGTCTAATAAAAATAAAAACAGCAACTAAGGCTATGTCTGTTCAGAATTGGCTGTAATGTGTTATTTAGGTTGCAAAAGTGTTGGGTGGCAAGAAAATGTAAGTTTAATGTAATAAAGGGCTTATTATATAACCCACTGTTTTTGCTGTAATATTTACGTTAGTTGTTTGCACTGTAAAAAGCGACTTTGCTTTTAAAAAGTGAATAACCTCGTTGCCTTAAAAGCAACACATTGATTCCACTTTTATAATTCAGTAAACCCATTGACTTAACTTGTATTATTATGCACAGCTTGTTTATAAGGCAGCGAGTTTACTCTCTTTTTTGTCAACCTAGCGCTTTTTACAGTGTGCCAGAGGTAAAATGAATATTTTCTCCCTCCCTTAGAATGGTTTAGTCCGATAAGTAGGGTAGAATAAGTAGGCAAGGCAAGGCAATGGCTCTGTGTGTACTCTTATTGTGGGAAATGTGAAAGGTTCCTCGTCGTTCCTCTCCAAAGATTGGCAAAAGTTGTTTTTTTTTTACAATAAAATTTCACATTTCACCATGTCCAACAATGAATAGCTTTTGATATTTTCGTGATTGAACTTAATGTGTATTTGACGTTACTAATGTGCCCTAAAACAGACATATTTTATGACGTTGTAGCCTACTAAACATGGGCTAATCAAGAACTAAATTTACAACATAAGTCTCATGCGTTCATGTGTGAATAATGGCTAGACCTTTTTACTTGTTTGTACATATTTGTTAGTGTGATATAATTATTACACATACAAATTCCTCGTATGTAAACATACCTGGCAATAAAGCTCTTTCTGATTCTGATAATTGGGCCTATACATTAACAGGTCATGTTGAAGTTGCACTTAGTTAATAATATTCTTTCTTAAATAATATATTAATAGTTAATTAATATATTAGTTATCAAGCATGTACTAATAAGGTATCATTCAGACATGAACATGTGACTCGTGCTCTAGTCATAGTTAGTTCTCATCAGCTCATCATCATAATAATGTTCACTTTACATATTAGTACATCATTATATTAATATACACTAGTCACATATTTCCATAGGTTATATATATATAATTCCCAACCGAACCCGTGAATATAGGACAATCGACTAGTGTTGTGGTGGCAGGTGAATTTAGCGATTAACTCAGGTGACCGACCGACCAACACAATCTCACGGCAATTCGTAACAATTTGATTTAGTGGATAATTCGCACGATCAAATTCGTGCATTTTAGATTTTAGTACGATTTGCACATGGAAATGTTGGGGAAAAGAACACATAATGTTATATTGCTATTTGCCATGTTGAGGTTGAATTTAATCACACGAGAACAACCGCAGACTCTTGGTGGGGATGTTTTGCTTTACGAAGCAATTAAGGTTGATGGTAGGGGCCAACTTTAGCCTATTTTCTTCCTTCAAGTGTCCTGAAGAGTCTGAAATTAATAATTCAATTAAATTCATGTTTATTTATATACAGCGCGTTTACAGTGCAGCCTAGATTGTGTCAAAGCAGCTTAACATAGAAGCGCTAGTAAATTGAAACTGCGTCAGTCCAGTTTTCAGAGTTAAAGTTCAGTTTATCCGCAGATCCACAAGTCCCATTATCAGACAAAATGAACGAACAGATCGGTTGATTGATTGAACGAATGAATATTGATTTCATAATGTACATGAAAGAGCAGAAAACAAGCATTCTAAATGTATTATACATCCCGCATTATTAAATTATAGCCTTCGTAAAATTACAACATTATAAAAAACTTTATTATAATTTCCAATAAAATGTTTTAAAATTAATACATATTTTGTGTGGTTAGGCCTATTAAAAAACATCAGATTAGTTTAAAATAGCATGAAAAGGGTAAAAAAAATTTAAATGTCAAGTGTTTTTTTTTATTTAAACAAAAGAGCAATTTAGTTTTTACATTTAAATTTATTGTCAACCATTCATCAGTCAGTCAATCAACCAACCATTTTTTTCTGCACAGTCTTCAATTATATAGAGGAGGAAATTTATTTAGGGGAAAAATATTTGTTGTCCACCAATATGTTAAAGGGATGGTTCGCCAAAAATTGAAGATTCTATCTTAATTTTTTACTCATCCTTCGGTTGTCACAAACCTATTTGAGTTGGTTTCTTTTGCTGAACACAAAATAAGATATTCTGAAAAATGTTGGAAACTATAACCATTGACATTCTTTTGTTGGTATTAATGTGAATGTCAGTTAATTTTCTAACATTCTTCAAAATATCTTATTTTGTGTTCATCACCAACAACATTCATTCATTCATTCGTTCATTTTCTTTTCGGCTTAGTCCCTTTATTAATCTGGGGTCGCCACACCGGAATGAACCGCCAACTTATCCAGCACATGTTTTACGCTGCGGATGCCCTTCCAGCCGCAACCCATCTCAGGAACAACCACATTTACATTAAAATTCATTTTTTAAAGAATTGCTTTATTAAATGTATGTGACATTCAGAACTGAAAAACTTTGCGGTTCTTTAAGGTCGATTTATTATTGAAGAATAGGTCACATGTCCAGGAATTGAACGCGAGGCTTTGGAATATTGGGCAGTAAACTAACATGGAAGCAGATAAACAATGTGCTGTTTGAGAAAGAGATTTATCTGCAATGTCTATGAGGGGGCACACGGTAACTTATCTCCATGTTGCATTGCGTGTGTAATGTTGTAGGCCTAAACATGACATGAGATATTTAACTTGTAATTTATATAATTGGATTTAAGTTTCTCCATGTTCACTTAAATATCAGCAAACATTTTTTTCACGAGAGATTAAAAAAGACTCTAGAAAAGTAGATTTTGAAAATTATATTGTTTTGTTGTCGTTTTATACAGAGAGAGAAAAATAAACAGCGAAAACACGTCAATGAAGTATAGTGGGGATAAAAGGTCATGGTATTATACACCCCGGATTATTAAATTACAGCTTTCGTTAAAATAACAATTTCCTAATAAAAGCTTTATTGTGATTTCTTATTAAATGTTTTAAAATTAATACACATTTTTGTTGCAACGTGTGGTTAGGCCAATCATAAAACGTTATTACAAATATATTCAGGTTAGTTTAAAATAAAATAAACAGCGAAAACACATCAATGAAGCGTGACTATCTTTTGAATGCATGGCCGTCGCTATAGTGGGGGTAAAAGGTCATGACTGGCAATTAGGCAATAAGGACCCACACAGTCCAGGGGCAAACATTCAGCCACCATACTACAAAGCCAACTGTTTTGTGATCCATTAAAAAAAATTGGATAACTTAAATAAAAAACGTAATGAAAAGGAGATGGATGTCAGAAGAGCGGTATCTCAGTTCATTTCCCATTGGTGGTTAGTAGCAATTTTTGGTGCCCGACCGTAATACTGTAATCTGTTTTTTGTAAACAGTATGATGGCGTATTTAAGAGAAAACCAGCAGACTTTTGGATGGATGCATTTATTTAATTGCGTAATGAGGCAAAAGGTGGTATGGGCCAACATTCATACATGTCTGTTACGAATCCTCTATACGACCCGGAAATAGTGTAAAAGGTGCTAAAATGCTGATTCATAATCTGCTTGAATGCTTGGTCCGAAATCAGAGGCAGATTTGAACAAACGACATTAAAACTATACAATAAAAAAAGAATACTATTCTATACCCCCTAAATTGTATCCTACATTAAAATAACAATTAAAATGACTACGTTAAAATAACATTTTCATAATAAAACCTTTATTATACTTAAAATGTTTATTATTTTAAACACATTTTATCACGATGCATAAAACGTTATAACAAGACATACTTGAGTTTTAAACTGCTTCAAATGTGAAGTCTTATTTCTTTTAGATTTCAAATGATTTTTAGTTTAAACAAATAATCTATTTAGTTATTTTTATAATTTACAATTAATCAATCAATAGATTAATCGATTAATAAATACCTTGTAAAAACATCCAAGTTTATTTTTTAATGAAAGTTTTTAATACCTGGATAATAAGCATATGCAATCCATTGTTTTTATAGTCTATATGTGAATATTCAGTTCACTGCCTATATTAATACTTTAAACAGAAATTACTTACATTTTAATCGTTGATTTGAGTGAGAACATTCTTTTGAAGGAATAAATTGTAGCTAACAATTGTACAAACGTTACATTTCTACCTTCCGCCTCCAAGCTGTTGACCTATGTACAGTTAGCGCTTATTAAATTATTAGTAAATTATTATGTAGCAGTTTATATGCCTAATGAAAAGTTTTCTAATACAATATAAACTATTGCAATATATTTATTTAAATCAGAAGCTATTTCTTTTAGATATCCTTCAAAAGTTATTAAGTGCGATTGTATATATTTTTTCTTTACATTTACACCCAACCAATAAATCAATAATTACTGCTTAATTATTAATGAATTCAGTTACTAGGTCTGCTTGACACCTCGAGCCTTTAGGTTTTTAGGAAATTTAAATACTTATTTAAAGTTTTTTTTTCATGTAATTTTTTTTATTTATTTGGTTTTGATGTTTTATTTTTGGTTTTATTTTAAGTATCAGAATGTAGGGTACGTCTTATAATTTGTGTCCATACTTTCTCAGCATTATATTCATTGACCAATATACCGTATTAAGTAGCCTATTTAAGTATTTTTGTTACTGTACCACACCTGTCTTTCAACAATTGCTTTATCAACAAACGTAAAGTCAACAAAATTTTAAAACACATTTTCCTGACAAGCAAAACAAATAATGTAATAAAAACATACACCATAGGCCTTTAGTTAATGTTTTTCATCATAATTTATTGTCTCAATACAAAACAGAGTTTGTACAGGAGCACAGTGAAGTGTGTTTATCTGTACTTCTCAGACATGGCTAGAGCCAGAGCTGAGAGGAACTTGTCCATTGCAACATGAGCCTCAGGAGTGAAGTCGGCGGGGAACAGAGTGGCCAGAACCACGAGGATGTTGTGGGACAGAATCTACGGGAAAACACAACGAAACAAATTAGGTTATAGCCACTACGAAAGTATGAAACCTGAGAACAACTGTTTATAGCGCTACCTTGAAATTAGCGGGGTCCACACGCAGCTGGAAAGCATGGAGCTCGCTGAGGTTCAGAAGTCCGGCGTTAAGGTCATCGATTTTGCTGACAGCCTCAGCAACGCCTCCCATCACAGTCTTGCCGTGTTTCCTCACTGGGGCAGAGCCTGGGCTCAGGTCTTTCCAGTGAGAGAAATAGGTCTTGGTCTGGGGATAGACAATCAACATCCTAGGCAGAAACAAGACTTTCAGAAACGGGCTTGAAGAAAACACAATGTTTAAGCGTATAACAACACATTAAATAGCCGTATACCTGGAGAGAGCATCGTTTCCGATGTCGTCAGCCTTTCCAGCGATCTTGGCCCACAGGGCTTTGACGGCAGCTTTGTCTTTGGCAGTGAGACTCATTGTGGAAGGATGACTTTGCAGCAAACTTCTGTGTCTGTTGTCAGGATGACAGCCTGTTTTATACTGCTCACAGGAAGCAGGGGCGCATCTGAGAGGCCCATAGTAAAGGAGAATTGGGGCTCCTCCCAACCACTGAGTCGACATAGAAATTTTTCTTAAAAATTCACTATTGTCTTATGAACGTGCCACGCAGTCTGTCTTTAATAACAGGATATAAAAAATTACAATCTTTATGTATCTTCTAGAATTTCGTCTTTATTCAATTCAGTCCTTATGTGAAATGTCTGGAAAACTTTAAAAGATAAACAAAAAAGCCATTAATTGAGTGCCAGTAGGGAAAAGACAATACATAAACTGGCGGTTGTAGCAGCTAAAGCTTTAGCAGTTGGTATATTTCTATTGCATACTCTGATTTTGAATTGTAAATTTTAACATTTAAAAATAAACAATTTGTGCTGAATTTAAACAAATTAAGTTGAACATTACAAAATGTAATTTATTTAAATTCAATATTTAAATTCTTTGCAACAATTTTGCAGACATTTTTTTCAGTGTGTTTGTCAATCATGTGCGTGAAATGATAAATGCTGAAAATCTCAGAGTTGGAGCATTGAGTGAATATTAGGCAATAGGGCTGTCGATGGGGAATTGGCCTCGCTTGGATTAAATAATAACGAATGCAATGGATAATAACGTCAGCAATGGGTTTTGACGTCAGTTAGCTTAAACGACACACCCAAGAAACTCACTATGGTAAAATATCAATAGTAAAAGTTAACCATATATTAGTTACTGTGTTGTAATTTTCAAAAAAATACAAACTTGCAAAATTGCAAAGGCTATTGTATATAACACATTAACGCGTTATCGCATTATCGAGATACATTGCGGAATTTATCTGGCTTAGAGAAAACGGAGTCAGGGATCTGAGACTAAAACAAACTTATTAACAGATATAGGCTACTAAATCCAATGTATTAGTTCAGAATTGCTTGTAATTAATTATTAATCATTAATTAGCGTATTTTAAGTGTTAGATAGCCAAGGCCTTCTGATATTTTTTCTTAGGCCTCAGTGTTTTATCAGGACGTTTAGGTTCAGGTTCTGTTTAATAGCAGAATGATTATCATTTTATTCCCATTCAAGGTAAATAACTGAATCAGCTATAAAAATGCTATATTATTTCAACCCATAAAATATGGAAAGACTAATTTTATTAATTTTTTTCCATCAAATTGTTTTAATCGGTTGGGGTTGTCTGTTTTCCAACCAAATTTGGGTCTAAACAATAACTGAATACAGCAAACTCTAAGCAAACTGTTCTAAGCACTAAATGGAGAAGACCTGATATTTTTAAACGAGTATACGTCCTGTAAGTATGATATGGTATGCATAGAAACACGACAAAATTGCCAGAACAATGTGAACAAAGGGATCTTTGTAGTGTATGAAAAAATAGAGTGCAAAATATATTTTATCTTGGTTTACAAATAATTGACAGAAATCAATAATCTATTTAGGCCTATGTTTTTTAAATTACTAAATTGCATTTCAGCAAAATTGCTAAATTTTAAAATTCTTTGTAGATATTACAAGAGAAAAAGAGGTTAAGATATGCATCTTTTGGGTGTAGGCTCCAGTATGTGCTTGCACCATCCCACAAACCCGTCACCCAATAGCCTGTCAAGGGGTGTGGCGTTGAACCTCGTTTAAAAGTTCCACAATGAACTCTGTCTTCACAGCACTCTTCAGCTTCTGTTTAAGACACTTAGTCTGAACATCTAAAGTCGAAATCATGGTTGTGTGGACAGACTTCGAGAAGGCCACCATTCAAGATATCTTTGCCAAGGCTGACTATGACGTCATTGGTCCTCAGGCTTTGGCAAGGTAATGAGTCCTGGAGCTTGCACTAACTTATATTCATAACATTAACTTAAGGCAGGAGACTGGTTTCGAGACAGGGCTCTAATAAAATCTGTTTTCATAGGTGTCTCATCGTGTACCCCTGGACCCAGCGTTACTTCGCCAAGTTTGGAAACCTCTACAATGCCGCTGCCATCTTGGGAAACCCCATGGTTGCTGCCCACGGTAAAACTGTGCTCCAGGGCCTGGAGTTGGCTGTGAAGAACATGGACAACATCAAGGCCACCTATGCTGATTTGAGTGTGCTGCACTCCGAGAAGCTCCACGTAGATCCCGACAACTTCAGGGTAAGCTGGCATCCAGAAGAAAGTCTTATAAACAGAAGGTATCCATGATGTGTGTTGATATAAATCTGCTCTCGTGTCCTCCCACAGCTTTTGGCTGATTGCTTGACCATCGTTGTTGCTGCCCAGATGGGTGCTGGTTTCACACCTGAAGTTCAGGCCGCTTTCCAGAAATTCATCGCTGTTGCGGTGTCCGCTCTGGGAAGACAGTACCACTAAATACAAGCACAGAGAGATTTAATGTTTCCACTAAAGAATGTGCTATTCTGAGTTGAAGCAAATAAATATTTCAGTATTCAATGTTCAGTGTATTCTGTGCTCTTTTAGTCTCATGAGTTCACACTTGGTGTCTTTGGGGATTTATTTAAAAAGAAGAAAAAAAGCAAGCATTGGTGCATATTCACAAGACTAACCATTTTTTAAATAGAATATTATCAAGCAACTTAATGAAAAAGACAATTAGACCTACTTATGAATGAGCTGATTAGATGCAACAAATTATTACTCTAAAAGTATTATTTTAAACAGTCACCTCAATATTACATTGTGCCATCATAATCCTAAGTAGCATTAGAGTTCATTTTAAGTTTATTGTCAACAGCTATCACAATAATGCACTATTTAATATTATAGATTAGTACGAGCTATTTCAACAAAAGATTATTAAAGATTCTTGTACAGAGTTTTTCGGAACAAGTTTGTAGGCCTATCACTGCACCAATTAATGAATGATCATAAACGACTGCAGCATACTGTTTACGATGCAGGTAGGTGTCTATTGAAGAACGCACAACAGTTTATTTGACAAACACCCAGTAAAATAATAAAAGTGCTCTTTTGAACACTTTACAGTGGGGTAGATCTAGCTGTTTCATACCACTGACAATTACACTATTATGACTATTATATTATTAAAATATATTTCTATATTAACTGAAACGTATGTAAACGACACATATAGGGTCTATTACTTTTACAAACATCATTGAGAATATTCCGTTTTGTACTTTAAAACATACAAAAACTAACACGAATTCTATAATCAAATATATATAAAAATAATGTAAAAGCTACTGTCATTTACTTGTTGTCTTTAATTACTTTGAGATTAAGAAATTATTGTTATTAATTATTAATGTTATTTTTTATAATAATGGTAATAATAATAAGAATAATAATAAAGGTTGTTGTTATTTTGAAAGTCTACTTTTACAACTTTAACACTCAAACCACTGCAGAAATGTTGTAGCCTATATCCATAAAGACACATTTCTTAAAAACCATTACGTATTATATATATATATATATATATATATATATATATATATATATATATATATATATATATATATATATATATATATATATATATATATATACACACACACACACGCACGCACGCACGCACGCACGCACGCACACACACACACACACACACACACACACACACACACGCACACACACACACACACACACACAGTGGTTTAGTCGGGGCTATACGCACGTACGCGTATGCATACTTTTTCCCAGGAGCAGTTAGGGAATTGCGACTTCTAAGGATCAATAATTGCGTATACCCTCGGTATATTCACTTGTTTTTGTTATTAGACTTCCCCAATTTATGTGTATTCGCGCCCCTTTTAACTGTATACCAAAGAATTTTTAACTCGCATAATTTGTTGCAATCGGTGCATTTTTATTTAATTTGCGCCATTCCCCGCTTCCTGACGACCGCAGCAGCTATGCTGAGAAAATTTTGTCAGTTTATCGAAGACGATGACAAGTCAACTGAATGATGTCTCAATGAAACATTCAGATAACATTATTAAACAGCATGGCGTCACTGTGGCACCCCTATATTTCTATTCAGCCTCCCTAAAGTTTTGCGATTTGCTCATGAACTATGTACACCATAAATTATCGCCTCAGTCCCCTTTAATTTGGTATGAAAACGGCAGCAGACTACCGCTCCTCCTTTTTCAACTCGTTTTTCATTTAATCAGCAAACCACAGCAGTGCAGAGCGAGAGCACAAGCTGTGTTTATCGATAGATTGTTATAATATCTGCTTATTCGCAGTTCTTTGCTACAGAAACACTTGCATAACGTAGCCCAATTGGTACAATGGGTCGTGGAAGAGCAATCGGGTTTCCCCATCTGTTTTTTCGGAGCTCACCTCATCATCACAGCTGTTTCCTCCAGCGAAAATGTTACTCTTAACAAGCATTTCGCTATGTTTATTTTAGAATTAACTATGAATAGAAAACACATTACAGTGCATGTGGCATTACTATACATTCATGCAGGATTAAAAACAGTGACAGAAGCACTCAGTGAATGTATTTATTTTATCTGCATTTGACATCAGTCAAACATCATGTTGTATCGTATTATAAATTATTTCCTATTTTGACATATATTAGGATTGTGAAATATGTAAATTAGCCTGTACGTTTTTTATATGTTTTTAAAAGTGGCAGTTTTATTTATTTAACACATGGAAAACTACTTGTACTTATAGGCCTATAGGATTTGAGTTTTTGGAGATGTGCTTTGCTTTTGTTTTCCTGATTTTTTTTATTTGTTTTTTGTTTGTTTATTTTAAATTTACAGTTTGAGTTAACAACAAACTATGTCAATACTTGACATAACTGTCTTGAAACATGATTTTTTTTACAGTATTAAAAAAGTCATTTTTTTTTAAATAGGCATTTCATTTTATTTTCATTTTACAAGTTCCCTAGAGTTAAACAGTTGGCTTTTATCACAGCTTAATATATTCAGCCAGGATCTTCGGATTTGATGGGCTCACTATTAGCTAAGCATAAATCATTGAATAGGATTAGACTATCAGCATCTCGCTTTAAAATGAACAAATCTGTTTACATATTTTACCTTTTAAAATGCATATTTAGCCACAAAAAAAGAAATATGTCATCATTTACTCAACCTGTACTTGTTACAAACTGATTTGTCTTTTTTCTTCTGTTGAATGCAAAGAAAGATATTTTGAAGAAAACTGGAAACCTGTAATCATTGACTTCTATAGAATAGATTTTTTTTCCTTCTGTGGAACTAATATATACAGTTGAAGTCAGAATTATTAGCCCCCCTTTGAATTTATTTATTAAATATTAATT
Organism: Danio aesculapii; assembly: GCF_903798145.1. Lineage (NCBI taxonomy): Eukaryota > Metazoa > Chordata > Actinopteri > Cypriniformes > Danionidae > Danio > Danio aesculapii. Next base: position 43,550,827 of record NC_079437.1, on the reverse strand, counting down.
AAATATTAAATATTTCCCAAATTATGTTTAACAGAGCAAGGAAGTTTTCAAAGCATGTCTGATCATATTTTTTCTTCGGGAGAAAGTCTTATTTGTTTTATTTTGGCTAGAATAAAAGCAGTTTTTATTTTTTAAAATCCATTTTAAGGTCAAAATTATTAGCCCCTTTAAGCTATTTTTTTCGATAGTCAACAGAACAAACCATCGTTATACAATAATTTGCCTAATTACCCTCACCTGCCTAGTTAACCTAATTAACTTAGTTAAGGCTTTAAATGTCACTTTAAGCTGTATAGAAGTGTCTTGAAAAATATCTAGTCAAATATTATTTACTGTCATCATGGCAAAGATAAAAGAAATCAGTATATTAGAAATTATGTTTAGAAATGTGTTGAAAAAAACTTCTTTCCGTTAAACAGAAATTGGGTAAACAGGGGGGCTAATAATTCTGACTTCAACTGTATATATATATATATATATATATATATATATATATATATATATATATATATATATATATATATATATATATATATATATATATATATACATATATACATATATACATATATATATATATATATATATATATATATATATATATATATATATATATATATATATATATATATATATATATATATATATACATACAGGGCTGCAGTGGGGCACAGTGGGTAGCACGATCGCCTTACAGTAAGAAGATCACTGGTCTCGGTCAGTTGGCGTTTTTGTGTGGAGATTGCATGCTCTCCGGTTCTCTGGTTTCCCCCACAGTCCAAAGACATGTGGTAAAGGTGAATTGGGTAAGCTAAATTGTCTGTTGTGTAAGTGAGTGAATGAGTGTATATGTATGTTTCCCAGTGATGGGTTGCAGCTGGAAGGGCATCTGCTGTGTAAAACATGCTGGATAAGTTGGCGGTTCATTCATATATATATATATATATATATATATATATATATATATATATATATACTTAAAACATAATTTTAAAGTATGCAAAGAAAGTCATTAAAGTATGCGAAAGTCAATGTCTCTTTGATTCATTAGCTATATATATATAGCTAATGAATCAAAGAGACATTGACTTTGATTCATTATATATAGCTAATGAATCAAAGAGACATTGACTTTCGCATACTTTAATGACTTTCTTTGCATACTTTAAAATTTGAGTTTGGTGGGTATAGTACACCACCTTTTTATAGGACTACACCACTGTATATATATATATATATATATATATATATATATATATATATATATATATATATATATATATAGTTTTCTCAAGCTTTGAGTGTAAAGTAAATTTCCGACTGTAATCCATAGGTAACTTGTGTTTCTAAATGGCATAGCCCACGCGTGTTACATTCTGCAGCTCTGCATAGTTTAGTTCTAACCCTAATTATATAAAAATTATTTAATGTTAACACACCTAATCAAACTAATTGAACACTTCAGGCTTGTTAAAAACCCACACACTCAGAAATAAAGATACAAAATCTCCCTGTCTCTGGGTACATCATGGGGTAGGCTACATTTTTATTCCAAACAGGTCGGTACATATTAACACCTAACATTTACAAATGTGTAGAAGCTACAGTACGTCACATAGTACCTTAAAGGTAAAAGTGAATAAAATGTGTACCCTAAAAACATTAATGTCCACAAACATGTACTTTTTGAAAAGGTGAGAGATTTGCTACCTTTATCTTTAAGTGTGCTATAGTGTGTTAAAGCAAAATGGGAACTAAACTGTGCAGGGCTGTGGACCTCACCTTTCAGGGATGGAGTTTGACAGCCCTGCCCCATTCCTTTCCAACTTTTTAACACTTTGAATTATTTCCTTAAAGCTTAGCATTATCTTTCTCACGAGTATTTTGGCTTCAAAGTAATTTTTACAGTTCAGGTTTTACATCTTTAGATTGGCATTTGCTCTCCCTTCGTAGTGCACGCAGCAGTAGGCCTACTTCAGCTCCATTTTGAACGCAACAGAGGCAGCCGTAGACAAAAGCTATATAAGTGACCCATGATTTACAAGCGGAAATCTCCGTTACAGCTTAAAGCTTTTTGAAAACAAAACATATGGGCTAATGGTTTAAATTACTAGAATTCAAAAATATATATATCTGTAGATGGCATAGATAGGGTACAATATTTCTGCAGTGGTTTGAGTGTGTCAAAGTTGTGAAAATAGACCCTTCAACTAAAAAAAACAATAGCCTCATAATAATAATAATAATAATAATAATAATAATAATAATAATAATAATAATAATAATAATAATAATAATTATTATTATTATTATTATTATTATTATTATTATTATTATTATTTGTGGGCCTAAATATAAGCAACAAATAAATGAAGGTAGTTTTACATAATTATTTGACATATCTGATTTGTATATTTTGCTACGTGTAAGCGGTTTTATGTTTTAGAATATAATATGGCATATATATCTTTAATAATATTTGTAAAATAATAGGCCATATACGTGCTTCAATTAATATGGAAAACGAATGCATGTTTTTACCAAAGTCATACTGGTTTAAAAACGTCTATGCGTGTACCCATAGTTTTTGGGAATACCTGTCATTAGGCTACATCGTTCATTTCCCAAGTGCACAGTTCAACCGAGTTGTTGTTGTTTGGCAAACGCATTCCTTTTTGACTTAATTTATGTCAGACATATACAAATGTCCACAGTCCCGATTTTTTAGAAGTAAATTCTTTCAGTTTTAATGAAAATACAAGTGTTCAGAAGTCATCTGTTGAAGAGTGCCTGCTTTGTCAAACTCAGTTCCTGAAGGGCCACAGCTCTGCACAGTTTATACTAGGTTTCACCCTAATTAAACACACCTGATCAAACTAATCGTGTCCTTCATGCTTGTTTGAAACCTACAGGTTAGCGTGTTGAAGCAGGGTTGGAACTAAAATGTGCAGGGCTGCGGCCCTCCAGGAACTGAGTGTGACACCCCCACTTTACAGGGTCTCTTTGATTCTTCATTCCTTCTGTTAAATTGTTTTTGTTTGCTGAGTGTCATAGCAAGGCAGAATAAAAAAAAGCAAAGAAGTTGTTATATGATCTTTCAGCAGTGTTTAACCAATAATTCTAGTGACTTTAATCTTGTATTATAAATATATGATGTTAATTTCACTGAATTGATATTAAAAATCATGTGGTTCTCCATACTGAGAGTCAGCAGTGCATTGGTCAGGTTATAAAAACACAATGAACATCTGAATCGCCCAAAACACACAGACATCAAGGATTAGATGAATATCAACCATTAACTTGATTCATACTGCAGTCCACCACAGCCAGAAATGTCTCATCATTGTTGAGATTCGTACGCTGACTCTTGATGTCTCTGTGTTTTGAGTGATTCAATGTGCTTTTGAAACCAGACCAAAGTACAGTTAGCTCTTATTCAATTATCAGTAACGCACAGCATAAACATGTAGGCTACGTTAAAATAGCAGATTCTAGAAAAAAGTTTTTAAATAAAATATATACTATTACAGTACATTTGTATATCACAAAACACTATTACAAACATTTAAATGAGCTGACCTGAACGAGCCTTTTCCCCTTTAGTTTCATTCAAAAAAAATTTTAAACAAAAATGCGATTGTCTCTTTTTTTACAACTAACCAATCAATTAATGATTACTCATGAATGTTTACAAATAAATTCAGTTACTTAAGTTTACTTGACACCTCCAGCCTTTAGGTTTTTATGAATTAGATATGCTTGTTTGTTTAAAGTTTTAAGGTGTAAAGTTTTATTCTTGATTTTATTTTAAATACCAGAATGTATGGTAAGTCTTATAATATATTTGTGTCCACACTTTAACAGAATTATGTCCATATACAGGATTAAGTAGTCTATTTAAGCTTTAAATGTTAGACTGTACCACACCTGTCTTTTAAAAGTTGCTTTATATCACGTAATGTCAACATGTTTTTAATTCAAAATTTCCTGACAAACAAAATAAAAATAAAAACGTACACCACAGGCCTTTAGTTAAAGCTTTTCAACATAATTTATTATTGTCTCAATACACGACAGAGGTTTTGTACAGGAGCACAGTGAAGTGTGTTTATCTACGAATTGCCGTGAGATTGTGTTGGTTTATCTGTACTTCTCAGACATGGCCAGAGCCAGAGCTGAGAGGAACTTGTCCATTGCAACATGAGCCTCAGGAGTGAAGTCGGCGGGGAACAGAGTGGCCAGAACCACGAGGATGTTGTGGGACAGAATCTACGGGAAAACACAACGAAACAAATTAGTTTACAGTCACTACGAAAGTATGAAACCTGAGAACAACTGTTCATTGCGCTCACCTTGAAATTGGCGGGGGTCCACACGCAGCTGAAAAGCATGGAGCTCGCTGAGGTTCAGGAGTCCGGCGTTAAGGTCATCGATTTTGCTGACAGCCTCAGCAACGCCTCCCATCACAGTCTTGCCGTGTTTCCTCACTGGGGCAGAGCCTGGGCTCAGGTCTTTCCAGTGAGAGAAATAGGTCTTGGTCTGAGGGTAGACAATCAACATCCTAGGCAGAAACAAGACGTTCAGTAACAGGCTTGAAGAAAACACAATGTTTAAGCGTTATAACAACACATTAAATAGCCGTATACCTGGAGAGAGCATCGTTTCCGATGTCGTCAGCCTTTCCAGCGATCTTGGCCCACAGGGCTTTGACGGCAGCTTTGTCTTTGGCAGTGAGACTCATTGTGGAAGGATGACTTTGCAGCAAACTTCTGTGTCTGCTGTCAGGAGGACAGGCTGTTTTATACTGCTCACAGGAAGAAGGGGCGCATCTGAGAGGCACACAGTAAAGCGACAGATGGGGCTCCTCCCAACAGTCTGCAGACATGCTTATCTTACACCCAGTGTTTGAAGTAAGTTACTTCAAAAAATAATTCATTATTAATCACATAATTAAAACATTATTTAAATTACTTTTCTGATGACTGATGAAGTTAAACAAGCAGTTTAACATAAGTCAGTTTAACATAATTTAAGAATGGACTTAATTTGATTCAGCTTAAAAGTTTAAGGCAACCAGGATTTTTTTTATAGTGTAATATAATTACTTGACTCAATACTCAATGGCTTAGTCCCATTCTCTGAATTTATATCGTCATGAACTAATTTCTCAGTTATTTTTTTCCTTAGGCATATGCAACTGTCTTGATAAATACAATTTCATTTAGTTGTAAAAATATAATTTATTATTATCATAATTATATTGTTTTTGTAGAGCAAAAAAATATGTCTATTACATAATACATATAAAAGCAGGCTATAAAGTAGCTGTAATTAAATGGCCTTAAAATGAAAACTAATCCCTTACTTTACAACAAAGTGTTTTTATTACAATAACTCTTTACTTTATAATTAATTGCATGCAAAACTGCAGTATTGTTTTATGAATGCACCATACAGTCTGTCTATTTTACTAACAGTGTATAAAAATAATAACAGTCTTTTCTATTATCTTCTGCTTATTTTTTAATCATATTTAATCCCTTTAGAGAGGGTGTAAATTATTGGAAAAAATAGATTTAATAAAAATGACATTATTTGAGGGTGTAACTGGAACTCGTGAAAGAAAATACATAAATAAGATGTTGGGGCTTGTGGCAGTACTTCGATCACACTAAATGATGGTGAATGTAAAATGGACCACATTTTAACAGTGCCAGAGCAGTTGAACGTGCAGTTACAAAGAACGTGCATCCATTTACACTCACAGAAAGAACATACAATAAGCGTTAAACTGTTTTTACTCAGTTTAGTTTTTTAAAATTTGTCCTTTTTAACTGAATTTTAACAATTTGAACAATGTGTGAAACCATCCTTGCTGTTTTCAGTGTATTTTTGCAGGGTCTGCAAGGGTTTTCACATATGCCCTACATCAGTTAAAGAAGACACACCCAAGACTAACCTCGTTAAACAAGAACTAGAAAAAGTAGATCATATGTTAAGGTTTAAAATAAAATTTTATACAGGACACATGTTTACATGTAGCCTATATGTTTTATCCTAAATTAATGGCATTGTGGAATTTCAGATATACGTACAGATAATTTTTTCAAATTCAAATTTGACTTAAGCAGCTATAATATCAAATACACTTCAGACAAGTTGAATCAAATTAACTCTAGGAGTCATTATAACTTAAATTACATTAAATTACATTAACTTACTTAAAACAGCTTGTATAGGCTATCTTAAAACATTTATTAAGTTAGAAACAAGGTTAATACATAACATTAAACATAGCATCAAAACATAAAACATTATGTTGTTGTCATGATATATATATATATATATATATATATATATATATATATATATATATATATATATATATATATATATATATATATATATATATATATATATATATATATAAATATATATATATATAATCAGTTCTGCTTTGTGTGTATTATTGTGTGTAAAAAACATGACAGTAGAAAATAGTTGCAGGGATCTGAGAAAAAATTAACCCTCTTAACTAAATGCTGAATCCAATGTATCGTTTCAAAATAACTTATATAAAAGTATTTTTAAACTGCTTTCATTAATTAAGAGTTCAGTCCATCTGAAATAAAAAAGGTTTATATCAGGTTGTGTTCAGCCTCGTTTGGTGGGTGTTAAAATATTCAAATCAAAAAAGTTTTTTTTTTCATTTATTTTTTTATTATGTTTCACCATGTAAAAGGCTGTCAGAATGTTTTTTCTATCATTAAATTGTATGATTGCATGATATTAGTAAAAAACTGTTTAGGCGCTGCCTTTGTAGATATTACAAGAGAAAATAAGCTGGTTGAGATATGCATCTTTTGGGTGTGCGCTTGAAACCATCCCACAAACCCATCACCCAATAGCCTGTCAAGGGGTGTGTGGCGGTGAACCTCGTTTAAAAGTTCCACAATGAACTCTGTCTTCACAGCACTCTTCAGCTTCTGTTTAGGACACTTAGTCTGAACATCTAAAGTCGAAATCATGGTTGTGTGGACAGACTTCGAGAAGGCCACCATTCAAGATATCTTTGCCAAGGCTGACTATGACGTCATTGGTCCTCAGGCTTTGGCAAGGTAATGAGTCCCGGAGCTTACATAACTTATATTCATAACATTAACTTAAGGCAGGAGACTGGTTTCGAGACAGGGCTCTAATAAATTTTGTTTTCATAGGTGTCTCATCGTGTACCCCTGGACCCAGCGGTACTTCGCCAAGTTTGGAAACCTCTACAATGCCGCTGCCATCTTGGGAAACCCCATGGTTGCTGCCCACGGTAAAACTGTGCTCCAGGGCCTGGAGCTGGCTGTGAAGAACATGGACAACATCAAGGCCACCTATGCTGATTTGAGTGTGCTGCACTCCGAAAAGCTCCACGTAGATCCCGACAACTTCAGGGTAAACTGGCCATCCAGATTACAGATAATGTTTATAAGAAGTCTTTAGGTATCCATGATGTGTGTCGATATAACCCTGCTCTTGTGTCCTTCCACAGCATTTTGGCTGATTGCTTGACCATCGTTTGTTGCTGCTCAGATGGGTGCTGGTTTCACACCTGAAGTCCAGGGCCGCCTCTTTCCAGAAATTCATCGCAGTTGCGGTGTCCGCTCTGGGAAGACAGTACCACTAAATACAAACAGAGAGATTTAATGTTTCCACTAAAGAATGTGCTATTCTGAGTTGAAGCCAATAAATATTTCAGTTTACATTTTATCATGTGTCATCCTCTGTTTCTTGATTTGGAAAACAAAATTCAAGCCTTGGTATGAGCTGTTTCCCAACAGATAATTATTTGACATAATATGCAGTAAATTTGTGCCTATCCTAATCTCATTACCTTCTTTTAGACAATTTGTAAATTTCACATGCAGAGTCTGTTTGATTCACTTGCAGAGTCTGTTTGAAAAAATGTATACAAAGAAGTAATCTGAGGTAAAACAAATATTTGTATGTACAATAAAGTTTGATGAATCTGCTAGCAATTTATAAAGAAACTTTGTTAGTAACATAGTTTATATTCCACCAAAATCAACTGTCCATCCATGTCCACATCATGCAACAGTGGAGTCTGATTTCTGTAACCTGTAATATATCCTACTTGCAAAGTTTCTTATAGCCAGTTAAATGTCTGTTGAAGGAGCAGTATCAGCAGATATTAAGCAGACAGTCTACTAATACTCAACTGGACCATTAAAATAAAGTGTTATCGGTGCAATTTCTTGTGTGCTGTAAAGAAATCAGTTCTACCTAAAACCATGTTGTTCTAAATGTTGATATAATATTCAATATGAAGTAGAACAAGGGTGAACTCTATGAACTCTATGTGAACTTTATGATTTGCTCATATTGCTTTTTGGCTAATATGTTTCTATATATGAGTTACAACTATTATTATATGATTTATTCCAATTATATTATAATATCCATTGTTTTAATAATTGAGCTGATATAAATAGCATAACGTCATTAAAACCCTTCTCAAATTCCCATGCTGTCAGCTGTGGCCTAATGTATCATTTTACTCCTTGTTGCATGGTGTTCATGCTGTATGTGGACTGTTTAATCATGTTTGGATGGATTTCAATTCTTTTGGTTTAAAAATTGTTTTGACTAAAATAATTATTATCTCTTCTGCATTGTTTGATCTGGTCTCTCACATCTTTTCACAGTACCTCACAGATTCTGAGTTTAGATTGGGGTAGTTTGCTGCCCAGTCAAGCACAAGGATACTATGGTCCTTAACCAGGTATTACTTATTTTGGCATTGTGGGCAGGTGTCAAGTCCTGCTGGAACAATCAGCATCTCCAGCTGGTCAGCAGAGGGAAGCATGAAATAGATGGCCACAATGACATTGGGACCTGATAACACAGTGGACCAAAGATGAGATGACATGCTCCTCAAGAACCACCACTGACTCTGAATACTTTACACTGGATCTCAAGCAAATTAGATTTTGAGCCTCTCCATGCTCTGGAACATCTGGAAATTGGAAAAGAGGAACTTTGGCTTACTGAGAACAGTCCAGTCCTTCTTCTTCTTAGCCCAGGTAAGATACCTCTGACATGGTCTCATGCTGACCAGCTTTATTGGAGATGCTGATTTATTTTCCAGCAGACTTGGCACTTGACCACACACCAAAAGGACCATGGTCTCCTATTATTATTATTATTATTATTATTATATTATTATTATTATTATTATTATTATTATTATTATATTATTATTAGGTCTTAGGGTTTCATTAGCTTTAATCATCAAAATTAAAAGAAATAAACACTTGAAATATATCAGTATGACATCTATATAATATATGAGTTTCCTTATTTTAAAATTTAATTTTTGAAATATATCAACTTTCAATGAAGTTCATTTAGATGTACAATAACCTGTTGGTTGGGTTGTCTGTATTTTACAAAATTTTCAGTTAAAACAAACATACACAAATAATCTGTACCATGCACTGAAAGAGTACAACGCTCAGACAGAAGGAGATGATTACATTAAAAGAAACACATGTGTGATGTATCACAAACATTAAATAAGTGTGAATGAGTTACAGAATTAGGTTAAGGCTTTCAAAGAGGAAAATGTATTCACAGAAATAATATACTGTTTTTACCCTACTACCACTACAAGAGAAAGTGGGTCTTACATGGGTCTATACTCTCAAAATTCACCACAAATGAGATCCTAAAAGGCCAAAAATAGTGGTCTGAGAATCTAATGCTGACTTCAATCAAAGTTAAGGGTGTAGATCATAGGTCTCAAACTCGATTCCTGGAGGGCCGCAGCTCTGCACAGTTTTTGCTCCAACACTAATCAAACACAGCTGATCCTCAAGACTACTAGAGTCTGTTAAGCAGGTGTAAATTGGAGGTGGTTGGGGCTAAACATTGAAGAGCTGTGGCCCTCCAGGAATTTAGTTTCAGACCATTGGTAAAGATCAATAAGTCTTTTCCCCAACACTATAAGATTGTAAAAAATATCCTGGTTGCCTTAAATTTTTAAGCTGAATCAAATTAACCTTATGAGTCCATTGAACTTATATTATGTTAAACTGACTTAAAACGGCTTGCAAACTTATAAAATGAAGTTAGAACATGATTAATTTAGCTTACTAAGTTACAATGAACTAAAACATATGCTGTCAGAACTACTTGTTCATATAATTTGTTACAGTGAACTTTTCACTTTCAGCACAAGCCATCATACATGACATGGCGAGAATTTGATGTGAAGTTGGCAAAATTGCTAACTGAGAGTTGGTGTATGTTTAATTACATATGTATATAGAATTCTGAGAGAAAAATATATAAAATATGTTTGTATGGCAATATTTTGAATTAAATATTGCATGTATGACATATTTTAATTATGTGAAATCCAAATACGAACTTGTATGTCATATCTTTTAATTTGCATACATTGCCATATATCAGATTTCTTACACTGTTAAAAAATGCAGGGTTCCACACAATTCATTTATGTCCCAACACAAATTGATTAAGTTACTTTTAACAATTTTATATGGATTAAACATAAAAAAAATTCCTAATGAAATCTCAAGAATTGTGTTGTTTCAGCTCATTTTAAACAAGTACTTGAAGGAGCCAAAAAAAATCTATTTTGAGTGTATGTAGGATATAAAGTAGACTGAGGATAGTTTTCTTATGACCCTTTTCTCTATATCTTTGAGATTTTTTAATATGTTTGAAATAAGATTCAAACCATTTGAAAATGTCTGCTATTAAATGACATAGGTGACATGTTTGCAGCACAAACAGAAAATATACAATTCACCTCAATAGTCTGGGTTAGTTTGAACACCCTGGGGTAAGAAGTTAACAATTATTTCCACTGGGGTGAGATGTAACACTTTAAAATAAGATAATGTCCCAAAATTAATTTGAATGCTACTTATTAAACACTTCAGTATTAAACCACTCAGGCATGTGTGGCTGAGTTACAAAGATGAATAAAATTTGTAAATGTGCACCAGGTTCAACAACTGAACACTTTGTGCAGGTTTCATGAGGCCAAGGATGACAGGTCAAACACTGAACACAAACTACTTAAGCTTTAAGGGCTTTCTCTTTCAAGATATAGAATTACTGAAATGAAAACATTTACAATTAAATTTGCTTGGGTTGGGTGGTAAACCTTCATTGATGTTACAACTAACCAAGAGTTTTGTTGTTACAACTTATCCAGAGTCTTATAGCTCACCTTACAGCCAACAGCTAAAACATCACCAATAACAAAAAAAAAAAAAAAAAAAAAAAAAAAAAAAAAAAAAAAACATAAAAAAACCAAACACTCAACAAAATTTAACTTTAAATGGTTTAACTTCAAATCAGGCATTGCTTTCCTAAAAATTACTGAAATAAAAATGTAGGCCTAGTTTTCCCCCTCTAACATCTGCTTTGTTTGCCACAGAATTCTACTTTTTCATTAGTGGAATGAGCATGTATAAAGTAAATCAACTATACCCGGTCTCCGCTATAAGCGAACTCTAAGAGATCTAAAACTCTTAGTTAAAGTGTCGCATCTTCTGCAATTAATGTTAAAATGTTAAATATATACTTACAAATTTAATTTAATTTAATTTAATTTAATTTAATTTAATTTAATTTAATTTAATTTAATTTAATTTAATTTAATTTAATTTAATTTGGTCATAGCGCAAATACAGACATTTTTGAAGTCAAAGTACGCGTTCACGGTTTAGGTAGCCTACAATTAAACGTGTTCGATGGCAATTATTTTATTACATACAATTGTTTTGGTGTTGAGGTTCAGTAAACATAGGCTATACTTTCATACTTCACCACAATACAATAATTTCATTGTTTATTTTAATATTAAAAGCTAGACCACGGGAACTCAGCTACCACAGACAACATTTTGAATCTTTGAATTAATGGATTTATTTTTTATAAATAAATATAATAATATAAATTAAATTTTTTTATAGATTATATCGTTTTAAATTATGACAATTCCAGTTAAATTAGTCAATGTTAGCCTACTTTTTCACTGCCTCAAATTATAAGGTTATTAACACGGTTTATATGCCTTTTTAAAGGTTTTAAATTAGAGTACATTATTTGCTAGGTTTACTTGTATGAGTTGGTTTGATTTGGTTTACTTGTATATATTTTTTTGTAATTAAACTGCTCAAAGTAAGAATGCAAGATACAATAATATACATTTTCATATTTGAAAAGTGTTTTTCTGCAATACTGCCACAATTTTTTTCCACGACTTTCCTCACATTAATTACAGACATGTTTAAGACTTGCAAAAAACACAACAAAGACGTGTAAATGTTTTTTTAATAATCATTTATTGCATCACAATAAGACGGAATGTTCGTCTGGTTTGACGCGGTTCGACAGGAGCACAGTGAAGTGTTTTTATCTGTACTTCTCAGACATGGCTAGAGCCAGAGCTGAGAGGAATTTGTCCATTGTGCAACATGAGCCTCAGGAGTGAAGTCGGCGGGAACAGAGTGGCCAGAACCACGAGGATGTTGTGGGACAGAATCTACGGGGGAAAACACAACAAAACAAATTAGATTATAGCCACTAAGAAAGTATGAAACCTGAGAACAAATGTTCATTGCGCTCACCTTGAAATTAGCGGGGTCCACACGCAGCTGGAAAGCATGAAGCTCGCTGAGGTTCAGGAGTCCGGCGTTAAGGTCATCGATTTTGCTGACAGCCTCAGCAACGCCTCCCATCACAGTCTTGCCGTGTTTCCTCACTGGGGCAGATCCTGGGCTCAAGTCTTTCCAGTGAGAGAAATAGGTCTTGGTCTGAGGGTAGACAATCAACATCCTAGGCAGAAACAAGACTTTCAGTAACAGGCTTGAAGAAAACACAATGTTTAAGCGTATAACAACACATTAAATAGCCGTATACCTGGAGAGAGCATCGTTTCCGATGTCGTCAGCCTTTCCAGCGATCTTGGCCCACAGGGCTTTGACGGCAGCTTTGTCTTTGGCAGTGAGACTCATTGTGGAAGGATGACTTTACAGCAAACTTCTGTGTCTGCTGTCAGGGGGACGGGCTGTTTTATACAGCTCACAGGAAGATACACCCAAGATCCTCTTCACACCCAAAGATGACTTATCAAACTTTGGGAAATTGCCAACGTTAACTCGTGATACAGCTCACTTTGCAAGCTTGTCTTTATTCATTACATTGAGCAATTGTCCAGTTGATGGTTCGTTCAATAATCAATCATACGTGGGCTATTTTTGTTATGAAACACAGAAGTTACTTCTGTAGCCTACAGCGGTACCTGTTTTGTGTTAAATAGTTGGTTGGAGCTTACTTGGTTCCTGCACATCCACAGAAATACCATCTGCTAAAGCTCTTCACTTTATTATTTCCGTATTTGACACTTGATCTGTTCGTTTTCCCTTTCTCTGCAGCATTTTCTTTCTTTCTTTTTCTCTTTCTCTTTCTTTCTTTCTTTCTTTTTTCTTTCTTTCTTTCTTTCTTTCTTTCTTCTTTCTTCTATCCAGCGATTTGCGTAATGCAATCAAATTTGTCTACTTGCGTTTTATCTCCCCCAAATTTAATGTTTGCCAATTAAATATTTTATGTCTTGCCACGCCTTATTGAGAAAAGTGTGTTATCTTAGCAATGGCTTGTTATCGAAAGAGGTTCTTGTCTGTGGGCGAGCGTCTCACTTGAAAGTGTAGATAAGTGGAGCGCACAGTTCACCATTTTCTAGCACTTAACGTGAATGTTTGCAACTTTATCTGAAAGTAAAAAGACGTAAGCATTGTCAATGCAGATAGGCCTACAGTAACATGTGAAAAGTACACAGTATTTTGAAAAGTATTATTACTTCTACATCGACATCGTGTGCTTTGAATCTATTTTTCTTCTGTTAGTAGAGTGACTACATAAAATATGACGCTAGCAATGAAAAACTGCCATGTAACATGCATATATTTGTCGACAAAATACATATGATCAAGATATAGGCCTAACTATAGGTAAAACCCAATAGTCAACTTTATCAAATGAAATGATTGTAGTTAACTCAAAATTTACTCAAAGTTAATTCTACTTATTTGAAAAGAGTTTTGAACTCAGTGTTGAAAGTAATTGAGTTAATTAAATTCCTCATTACTTCAGCTTAAATGGAGTAAGTGCACAGTACATATAGATTAGTTTTTTTTAACTCAAATTGTTTGTAGCTATTGGTTTCCTCAAACAGTGTGAGTGTTGCCTTAACTTATGGTTTTTGCAGTACTCAGTTGGTTTGAGTTCACTTCATTATTGGGTTTTACTGTGCTCAAATTGCTTCGTTTACTCAAATAGATTAAGTTCACAGTACTTATTTGGATTAGTTTTTGAACTTAAATTGTTTGTTGCAATAGGTTTCCTCAAATGGTTTGAGTTACCTTAACTTATTGGGTTTTACCGTGTAGCTCATATTTTTCACAGTTAACAAAAAAAAACTTTTTTCCAGCTGTAAACATAAACGGCCACTTCAAACTTTAAAATAGTAGATCTTGCAATGATACACTCTCAGAAATAAAGGTAAGCAAGCTGTCACTGGGGTGGTACTTTTCAAAAGGTACACATTTGTACATTAAAGGTCCAAAATAATACCTTAAGGGTACATGTTGATACCTAAAAAGTACAAAAGTGTTTGTCTTAAAACTTTTAGGTACTAATATACTTTTGATGTACCGTTTAAGTACAAATGTGTACCTTTTGAAAAGGTACCACCCCAATGACAGCTTGCTTACCTTTATTTCTGAGAGTGTACTATAGAAGTTAATTTTGAGCTCTTTAAATAACTTTTCAGTAGTTAAAGAGTTAAATTAACATTTTGTAAAACTGAAGGTTTCTGTGAATGTCACAGTTCTTCACAGAACTGTTAATGCCAAAAAAGATTTATTTATTTAACATTTTCATTGTTGAGGTCTTAGCACATGTCATTTCTACACATAAACACATTTATGATTAGGGTTTGGATTTGATTTTGAATTAAACTCTTCAGAGTGCACAGATACCTTTATTACACAGCAATCAGGCTTGTGCAGGGCCCATGCTGTACAATACTAGCAGACAACCCACATTAATCCCATGAAGGCCTGGTGTGGAATAGCCTATTTGGCCCAGAGCAGGCTGTGAGTGGTTTGATTAATGGTGAAACATTGGCAAAAGTGTAAGAGATGGCAGCCCTCACCTACACCACAGGAGGCCCTCACTAGGCCCACACTGGCCCTGGATATGCAGCCCAAACTTTATAGTTTGAAGAATGAAGATTTTAAATGGTTCCTCTCCAGAAAATATGGACTACTGGTGGACTATCACTTTGGGACTTTTACAGCACACCTTGACTTTTAGACTGTTTTTATGGTATGATGCATGACCTGCATGATTTCAACAGACTGTGTTTCTTATTTTATTGTTATTTTTGTATCCTTCTTTTAACACTTATACACATCTCACACAACTTAATATGAGCTATTTAACTGAACCCCATATAGAAAAAACCTTTTTGAATTAACACTAAATCAACAGTCAATAGGTTCAAACTTCAGTGTTCACAATGTTGTGGGACTAGTGAGGGCTTATTGGGGGCTAGGTTAAGTCTGCCCATGAACTCAAAAAGCTTAACTGTTTTATGTTCTGTCCATTTAAATTTGCAAAAATAATGAAGTTAACTCAATCCACTTGTGTTTTGACAACATGAAGGAATTGTGTGGAACCCAGCATTTCGTCACCTTGGAATTATAAGGTTCTATCTGTTCTGAATGATTTTGAGATATTGAGCTTCAAAGTTTTTGCATTCTATGTATACAGCAAACATTATGTTCAGTCATTCATTCATTCATTTTCTTTTCAGCTTAGTCCCTTTATTAATCTAGGGTTGCCACAGCGGAATGAACCACCAACTTATCCAGCATTTGTTTTATGCAGCGGATGCCCCTCCAGCTGCAACCCATCACTGGGAAACACATACACACTTATTCACACAAACATACACTTCGCACAATTTAGCCTACCCAATTCACCTGTACTGCATGTCTTTGGACTGTGGGGGAAACCGGAGCACCGAAGGAAACCCACGCGAACGCAGGGAGAACATGCAAACTCCAACCGAGGCTCGAACCACCGACCTTCTTGCTGTAAGGGGACAGAACTACCTATTGCACCACTGCGTCGCCTGCAAACAGTATGTGTGTAACATTTGTTTTTTAAATAAAAAGCCTTAAAATGTAAACAACTTATAAAATCATCCCATAAGGTAAGTTGTCTTTTAATAAAAATATGTCAATAACCGAATTTTGACAAAAATGTCAGATAGAACCTTATAGTTCTAAGGTGACGATTTTTACAGTGTGTGACCAGCATTAAGGTGCCAACATTTTGCCAGTGAGAAAATCTCAATGGCCCTGCACTGGCAGCCTGCTGCTCTTCATGGCTCATAAAGGACTTCTTTGCAGGGAAGCAAAAGCTAGTTTTATTTGGAGATAATCAAATAAATCAAAGTGATTAACAACATTTAAACCTGCTGGTTTCAGCACTGGACAGCTCCACAAGCCTCCTGTCTGATCCTATCTACTGGGACTCTCAACTGTTGCTGCCATAAAATAGGCATAATGTAGGTGTGTGTGTGTGCGTGTGCGTGTGCGTGTGTGTGTGTGTGTGTGTGTGTGTGTGGTGTGTGTGTGTGTGTGTGGGTGTGTGTGTGTGTGTGTGTATGTGCGCGTGAAACATGTAAATAAGTACAATAGGCTACCATCATATTAAACCTCATTTAAGAGTGGAAAATGATAAGCAAAAAATTATTTCTTGTACTTTTATATTTTATCTGCACCTAATTAAAACACGTCCTACAGAATAATGAAAAATATCGAAAATATTAGATTTATTTAGGATTTTATGACTTGCTTCTCCCAGGACATTGTGAGTGTTTAGGGTCAAATAAAAGGACTAAGGGATTATTCTTTATTTATTTCTTCTTTTTTTGCAAGAAAAAAATATCCTGATTTCTCCTCTTTTTTTAAACTTGCCAAACATGTTTAATTATTCATTCTAAACAGTGTAAACAACAGATTTCATTGGAAAAGGGATTATAATTATTTCATGATTGTAATAATCAAAACAAATGTCCAGTTTTAATCATACAAAGGCAAGACCATAAAGATTCATCAGAAAGTTATTTATTGATATTTTCCAACTTATGAATCAACTTGTTTTCAAAACCTATCAATTGAAATTTTAATGTTGTTTTCCCCAGAATATGTTGTCCCCTGGAGGTATAAATGAAATTAAAACAGAATTGTATTTATTATTTATTATTCATTTATTATCATTTTCATTTGTTAATACTACAACATTTAAAAAATTGAAAAACATTTTATACTCTATAATGAGAATAAACATTCTCAACAAGCATGCAACAAATACTGATAAACAATATGTGTCAACCAATATTTATGAATACATTTATAATGTAAACAAGTTGTAAAGTTGTGAAATTTTCTTGATTTATGATTTATAGTTTGTGTAAAACAGTTTTTGTTTTTTGTGTAAGCCTCGGTGACATTTTAGTCAAAAGGAAAAAAATTGTTGTCATTTAGTTTGATTGCATTAATTCAATGCAACTGAATGCATTTTAATACAAATTTAAAATTTAAATTTTAAAATTAATAAATATGCTGTCTTTCCAGGTTTGTTTAGATTTCCTTTAATAAATAGTTGTAACGGATGCCAAATTTAGAGGAATAACCCTGATTTCCAAAAGCAACAAATAAAAACATTTGTTATGACAGCATTAAGCAGGGTTGCCAAACTTGGCCCTGGAGAGCTGGTGTCCAGCAGAGTTTAAATCAGAGTTTAAGTCTTTCCTCAACACATTTGCTGAAAATTTAAAGTATGCCTTAGACCTTCATTAGCTTCTTCAGTTGTGCTTGATTAGGATTGAAACTAACAAAAGACACTGACCGAGCTTGGTGACCTCTGATATACAATATAGTGCTCAGCACATATGGGCACACCCCTCACAAATCTTTTTAAATTTATATTTTCTATAGGATGCTCAGTACTGAAGCCAAATCTAGAGCTAATCTAACAACAACAACAACAACAACAAAAAAAAAAACCGTTTTGTATATATATAAACAATTTTCTATATTACAAGTTGTGTTTTCTATTTCAAGTGTCACACTAATGATCAATCTATGTGTTTCAGTGCAGTAACACAAGTTCTTCTGGGGACGAAAGTAACACTATTATTATTTAAGTACCACTGCTAATAGCCAAACCATATTTTTCACTTCTACATTGGAGTTTGCAGTGTTTCCATTCAGATGTTTTATAAAGATTAATGCATATTGGCAATAATAATAATTTAATTTTTTTAAATAATTACATTTTGTATTGTGTTTTGCATTTCATAGTTGAAATCCCCATGATTAAAAATATTATTTTCGCAAAGATAAAAAGCTAAATGTCTACAGTTAACATATTACCAAGGTCACGGTCAGATATATTTAAAATAAAAAAACAGTAAATCTATCATCTATTATCGTGTCTCTTTTGACAAACCCGTCTGCTATTATTGTATAAGTAACAAAAAAAGAGCAATTTATGTTTTATTTTTATTTTTTTTACTTGTTTTTATTTCAGAATATATATAGTTTAAATGCAAAAACCTCTAAGTGCCGTCTAAATTTTTCATCTAAATTTTTATCAGGTTGTTGTGTGTAGTTTCAGTAATAATTATTCTTAGTGCCAATAATAGGTTATTTTCATAGCCTTTAAAGTGAAATAACTAAGCATAAACATACGAGGTTAAGTAAAATGCAAATTTTAGAGGAAATTTCAGACGGCATTTAGAGATGTTTGCATCTGAACTCTACATCAACAATCTCACCTGATCTGCATTCACTCACAGTGGATAGCTTTTTAAATTAATACCAAGACATTTAATATTCTACTTAATCGCTCACCACAGCCTCGCAAAATGTTTTTTCGTTAGTTGTTTTAGTGTTAAAATATTTTTATCCCACAGTTTAACCTATTTCTAAGTTAAAATGACATTTTCCTATTTTTAGGACTAGTCGAGTGAATTGTTTTTATTGTTTATGATTGTTTTTTTAACAAATTAACTAATACATTTTTAGTATTTTTATGCAGATATTTAACACATGTGTAAAAAACACTGATAATTAAAGCACAAAAAAACTAGAAAATGCTAAAGATGAATTAAAGATGAAGGCGCTGGTTGAAGTCGGCCAAACAAGATTTGTGCTGTGCTATT